>NC_051160.1:20855703-20995951 GCF_013339745.2 Dermacentor silvarum | reverse complement strand
TTACAGCTGTTGCGAAAATCACGGTGCACCACGTGGTTGTCGAGAGAGTATGTTGAATCAACTGGTCTAGGACTCTGCGTACACCATTTCCATCAGGCTGTTCATTGTGTGTTTGTGTAGACGTGCCAGAGGCATTGAAGTACGCGAGGCCAACACGTCGCCCTGCAAACGTGTTTCACGTACTCGGTGCTCGACCGTCGTAGCTGAAGCCCCGCAGCAGAAGCGTGTCCGCCGAGGCAGCATAGACCGTCCCTTGGATGCCGTGCAAGCCGGAGTTCAGGCTGCCCAGGTACCAAACATCCAACGACGAGCGCTGCCCACTGTCTGCGGCTCCTGGAGGCGAACAGCGAGACAAAAAAAAAAAAAAATCACGCGCCATTCCACTATATACTGTGAAGATGGAAACCAGCGAAGCTGTGACTATGTATGGTGTGTCTGCAATAGTGAATATTGAATTTATATATTATCATTATTGACTATATTGAGCGAATAAAAAGACATACACTCAATGACCCTGGCGTTCATGATTTATTTTGTAACCATGCTAACCATCGCCTTGTGATCACCATGGTATACGGCGAACGACGCGCGTCCGTCTCATAGCGAGTCCAAAGGGCAACTGCTGATAACAGCGCTATAGCGCGATCTCTACGTCACGAGACAGAGGGGCACAACGATTGGTGGGACGTGCCGCCGCCGAGTATCGCGACACTTGTGAAAGAGGCATCGGCGGTGGCGAGGAGTATGACAATGGGCCATTCCGTTTTGACACCTGTACTAAGGCACTTTATACATGAACCGATATATATCTGTCGCCGAAAATTGTTGCTCTACACGCGTCGTTTTGTCCGCGGACCCGATCCGCCAGAACCTAGCCATATACAGCTTCGCTGCAGAAAATGAAAACTCAGGTCGAAAGCCAGAGGAGAGAACTGCCCGAGCTTGAATGAGGGACTATAGTGTATCAAAATTAACTGCATGTGTTTCAAACGTGAAAGCTCCGATGTCGTGCCGCAGCGACTCGAGTGACGCATATACCCTTGCGGTATCACCCGACGTCGCTGCGCGATCACATGCACGTGCTGTGATGCGCTGCGGCTGACGAGCGGTTAGACGAAAGGGTTTCGATCGGTCGGTTTGTAGATTTGTAATGCGCTAACAGACACTATACTATTACGAAGAACACACGACAATAGCGAAATTGTGCTTCGCTGCAAGTCGTTAGCGCGCCACAATTTTTGCAGAGTATATCTCGACAGTTACCAGCCGTGCATGGTGGCTCGGTGGCTATGGAATTGCGCTGCTGAGCACGAGGTCGCGGGTTCGGTCCCGGCTGCATTTCGATGGGTGCGGAATGCAAACACTCTCGTGTACTGGTTTTGGTGCACGTTAAAGAAGCCCAGGATTAATCCGGAGCCGGCCCTCCACCACGGCCTCCCTCGCTGTGCAGTTTAGGGACATTAAATGCCACAATTTAATTTTAATTTATCCCAGTAGAGTGCGCGCTCGTAACAGTCTGCCCTCGTGCGGACGTTCTTCGTCCCGTTCGCACCTGTCATTCGCTACAGTGGTACCTTTGTTAGCCCGTGGCCAATATCCTGCCGGAAAGGTCTGCTTAACAATTGAAGGAGCTCCACCTAAGCGATGTATCGCACGTCGGTGAGTTACCTCGTCAAAAAAAAAAAAAAAGTCGCAGCTTCGCCCGAAAGGTGACGCATCGTTTGCGATAGCAGATTAGTGGCCGTATTAGTTTTATGAGCTGTATAAACTTGTAAACATACACATACTAACTAAATTAACAAGCACGATGTAACGCGTTCACATGCAAACATGAACATATCTCACTCGATGACCGCAGAAACTCGCTGTCATAACGCTGGAGTGAGGAAGCGCAGCAGCAGCAGCGAGCGAATTGACCTTCGTGCTGCGTCTCGCATCAACGCGAACTAAGCCGCGAAAACACAGCGCGTGGTGGACTCTGTCCCCGTCGTAGATTGCTTTCAAGATACAGCAGCCCGGAATAGAACGCCCCTCCCCCCCTCTCGCTACCCTCTCCCCGGAGCCTTGCGGCACCGGGCCGCTGTATCTTGAGAGCCATCTGCGCGGCCGCCCGGAGTAGAATTCTTATATGACCAAGCTCGTGATGTTCTTAAGTGCTATACGTTTCCAGCATTGGTATATTTTCGCGTGTGTTCTTGCCATATGGGCGCAACAAAGCTGAGGTCACTTCCACCGCAGCGCTGCAATCATTTCCTCAGACTGCGCCACTTACGGGTAGCGGGCGTATGCGGTGCACGCTTGGCATTAGAGGTCATGTCTTCTGTGATCTATTGCCATGGGCCCCAAAACCGCGATAAGACCGAAGGCTAGCAGCCACAATGTAACCGCACGAAATGGCATCCCCGCTAGCTTCGTCGTGTTAACCTACCAGCATCTTTAAACTATAGGCCTAGCTCTCTAGCTCTTTTTGTGTGTAATCAAGGTAATAAAGCAAATGTCGCCTGTGGAGATCGACAGTCTCAGATTCGTGTAACAGGTTTCATCAAAATGAATAAACGAAGACCTTCCATACACATACCGAAAATTGTTATAGGCTAAGTCGCTCACCGCCCTGGCAGTCAGCAGATGTGCGAAGAAGCAGGGCATTTGGAACGCCTCTCGGAAAATCATGGACATCTTTTCATTCACGCGTTATATATGGGTGAATACTTCGGAGAACGCACTGCACGTCCTTAGAGGCCTTCTAACCCTACACTCGTGGGTCGCGCATGCGCGTCGATGCCGTGACAGCACGACAACGCGAACCTCGATGGCACAAATGAACGTGCCTCGAGCGTCGGAATGATTGCTATCACAATAATATTGGTACATTAGCTTCATGATTACTGTCCGTTCAGTTCAGATCTGATCTCCTGAGCTACACACACACAGCAGCTCATGAGGAACGCTTTACTGCGCTGATAAGTATAGTGTGTCAATGCCCCTCGAGCGTTTGTGTAATTGATGTCGCAATAAAACGCCAACGGTGCCGCAAGTCATGGAGGAAGGGAAAAAAATTAATGAGGCATTGCACTCCGTGAAGGTGGATGACCAGCGAAGCTGTTTAGCGCACGACACAGAGGTGACAGAATTTTGAACAAAGGTACGAACATATTATTGTCCTTATTGGTGGTCATCGTGGCGATAGGTACGCACGCACATTCGCGTATCACCTCTGTTATTAAATCTGTCCGTCACGTAAGACAATGAATGGCTCATACCCCTTAAGCAATGGCTCATACCCGGCCTCCCCATTACGACGACAGAAGTGAAATTCTACGCTGGAGTGATGAGCGCCAACGCAGCCAGCTGTGGAAGAAGACGACGACGAACGCGTGAGCAGTGGCACGAGCGCGTTCGTGCGGTTGAGCCGAGGGGTGCCAACGAGCAGAGCTGCAGAAGACGACGGTCACATTCCGGCCGCTGCTATCGGCGTCGTTCCTCGTAAATTCGCTGTTATTCGGGCGTGCGAACCACTCGCGGCCGTCTCATGGCGACGGCGGAGCTAAAATGAGGCCGCAACATCACCTCTCTCTCCCTCCCTATCGCACACGCGCGCATCCGCACGTCATACGTTAGAGCAGATGTCATTTCAAGGACACACGTGACAGCTAAAGCGCGCTTCGATGCGAGGGAAACAGGATGCGAGGGAATCGATGCGAGAGAAACGCTCTCTCTTGTGGAGGAGAGTGTTTTTTGCTCGCGGACGACGGACTTGCCATACAACTTCACTGTAAAAAAATAGGAGGAAGCATGATGTCACTTGGCGAGCACCGCGGCTAGCCAATCTCGTCTGACGACGCTGCCTTTCTTTCCGCTGGTGCTAACCTGGACACTTGACATATCCCGCCACGTTGTCGAATTTCGTAACGGCGGCATCTTGAACCAATAAGAGGGGCTACTGTGGGCCTCCCCGATTGGCTCAACGTGCCGCCATTGCCAAATTCGACAACATGGCGGGAATTGGACAATGCAACGCCTCCTCTAGAAATGCTAGAGGAGGCGTTGGACAATGTCCAGAATAGTACCCATAATAGTGTACCCCGGGGTACTCCATGTGCGCGGTGGCTCTCGGGAACGAACACACCCACAAAGTTGCCGGAGCGCTCACTGTATTGCTAGGTTCGTGGTAACATTTACGCATGCCTTTATACGAAGCGGCAGCCGCCCGCTTCGGATCTATCAAGTCGTCATCCTGCACTCTTTCGCCTTATTGTTCCCAAAATATAATAGTATTTGCTTTCAATTTGAGTTATGATGAATCGTTAGCTAAGTACTAGTACTAGTGATAGAAGGGCGTTGTTTTCCAGATCCGCGCTCGGTTTCATGGCCCGGTCATTAGGCTTTACAAGAGCTGGATATATGACCTCCGAGATTTTACGGCGCCCTCAGCCCGAGCCACCCGCGGGAATCCATGTGTACTGCTAAATCTCAAAGGCCATACATTACAAATGTTTGCTTGTGCGACAGATCACACCAAAACTCTTCGCGTCCGAAGGTAGATGACTAGATGCTACCGCTTGCCCATCACGTGACGAGTGCCTATTTCTCCTGCATATTTCTTTTTATAACTAGGCTTCAAGATGGTCACGTGATGCTCCCTTCTATTTTTATTTTTTTCGTGTTGCAAGTACTGCTATTAAGCGGGCTAGTTAGTTGCTCGATTCTTGATTCGAGTTACCAGCGCAAAATGAGACCGGGCTCAAAGATGAGACGCAGACACCGCAAGCGCTGAATCTAAACCAGCGTTTGCGGTGCAGTACCTGCGTCTCTTCTCTGTGAACATGAATCAAGAAGCCAACGGTGTCAAGGCGAGCAAGAGCGTGGCGAGCCGGCATATCGACCGCACGGTCGAGACGGTGTGACAACAGGTTGCAAAACGTCGCATGAAAGAATGGCGGCCCTCCTATACCTTGACAAACCACCGCGCAGACGCCGAGAAGCAGGATCATCGGTGTCTGTACAGCCATGGCGGTGGTAACAGGAGAGTCGGGCTACGCGATCATTGGGCTTCTTCGCTTGATCTTCTTCTGTGGCGCCCTCACGCGCTCCTCCGCCACGCCACCTCACGCCCTTCTGTCACGCTGTCTCGCGCAAACAGCAATGATGATAAATGCGAAGCTATTCAGCGTGCCTTTTTCTTTTATTTAGAATAAAATAAACAGAGGAGTTGTCACCGTTTGCTGGCGACGGCTAGCCCTTTTCGATCGCTTGATTAATGATATAGGATTTTAAAAAATAAGTAAATATAAATACGTGCATTAGGTAATGCTTCAAAAATAATAATTAAAAAGGTGAGAGACGTCTAACGCACTAAGCGTGAAAGTCTCTTTCGATAAGTCCTCATTTGCAGCGAAGTCCATCTAAGTCCGTGTACATGTGTTTTATATGCACGGATCAGACAATTACTCACGGCGCAGTATGAGTCAATAATCGTCACAATTGCCGGCGTCTTCAAAGAAGCGTTGAAGTGCTGTTATAGCTTTGCGATGCACTTTTGAAGGGCATGGCTAAACACCTTGGCAAGGGAGAAAGGCCTGCGCGAGTCAATTGAACTCAGCTCTTGTTCAGGGAGCTGTCTATGTGTACATGGTGTGCTTGGGGCAGTCGAGTAGTGGTTGGTATACTCGTACATCCTCGTCGTCGTGACCGCTTGGACTTGTTGGAGAGGTCACACGCTTAATTAAGAATAAAGTGTGCTAGGTGTAAGCAGTTCCGAAGCGGAGACGATGTAAGAGGGTGTCGATGCGTCGTGGAAGGTCTGAGGGTCTATAGCTGGTACTCAAGATGCGGGTCAACTGCACATAAGATTGAATCCTTAGCGCTCTCCGTGTTTTCATCGTCATGGTGTTGCTGTTCAGTCCTATGTTCGCCAACTTGGAGATCTAAGGGACTCCCGGAATTGGCAGACCACCCACCAATGTTTAATTCCATAGAGGACGTTTTCATCATCATCATTATCATTGGGCTGGGGCTTACGCTTCCCGTTATGCACTCACGTGGGGTGTCGCCACTAGTTTAGTGCGATAGGAACGTATGTCAGGCCATACGTCGAAACAGAGACAGACATGCTAATTTTTGTCTTTTTTTTTTGTAAACACCAACAATAATAGCGCCTCTTCTTTATTTTATCCGTAAAATTCATATTAACAACGATTATTATCCCTTTATTAAGTTATTTAATTTGCATAATTCTCTTTTATTTCTCTTTTCTTCCCTACTATACCGCCCGATTCATGGCCTATCACCCGTTGTGGGATGAGCCATAACTCCAGGCACCAAACCAAACTTGTATACTTGGTGTCATCAGGTGCTTTTAAAGCGAAGCTTTCTTTGGCTGTGCCAGTCTGCAGAAACTATGCCGGTCAGCTCGGCGTAGTTTCTGCAATCGTTCTCTACAGTTGGTGCTGCTCTTACAGCGCGAGTGAACTGTGAAACACTTGCGGGCACCATTCAACGGCGACGCCCTTGCTGCACCGTTGGGTGCCAGATCGTGCGGAGCAAGACGTCCGTTGTGGTTTCGGACTGTTTCGTACCAGATGACACGACCGCGCACTTCCAGACGTCACACAAGCCAAGCCAAAAGGGCGGTCGCTGTACGTGAAAGGGGCGTAGAGGCAGTGATTTCAAACTAAAATTCCGTGTTAAAATTAGCGAAAAGAAACCTTTTCCTTTATTGCGATAGCAGTTATATGGACACTCCAGGTGCATTTCTGCCGCCGCAGTCGCCGTGAGTTCCGTATAAAATCCACGGGCGATAAAATCGTGGCCGCGCGCCGTATGCTCTTGTGCAAGCGTGCGAGGGTGAGCCGGCTGTCGCCGCTCAATCATACTATATATATATATATATATATATATATATATATATATATATATATATATATATGCGATGCGATGACTTGCGGCATATGCGATGACTTGCTCTTTAGAGGCTGCATTACGTTGCAGAAGTACTGCTCCAATACCTTGTGCGCTTGCGTCAGTATGGAGTGTGGTGGGGGCTCGATCATCGAAGTGGCGAAGCACTGGTCCGGAAGTAAGATGTTGCTTAAGAGCTTGAAAAGCTGATTCGCATTCGTTAGTCCATGTGAAAGAGGCACCGGTAACCAGTAGCTTGTGTAGAGGAGCTGCTATGGCAGCAAAGTTGCGTATAAATCGACGAAAATATGAAGCCAAGCCGAGGAAACTACGTAGATCTTTCTGCTGCTGGGGCAGAGGAAAGTGGAGAACAGCACTAATCTTTTCGGGGTCTGGCTGGATGCCATCTTTTGAGACGACGTGGCCCAATACTTTTATAGTCTTGCTTGCAAATTTGCATCTTTTTGTATTGATCTGGAGACCAGCATTTGCAAGGCACTTGAGCACTTCGTCTAATCGATGAAGATGCTGGCTGAAGTTAGACGAAAAGATGACAATATCGTCCAGATAACAGAGGCAGGTCTTCCATTTTAGTCCACGAAGTACGTTATCTATCATGCGCTCAAATGTGGCGGGAGCGTTACAAAGACCAAAAGGCATCACGTTAAATTCATAAAGTCCGTCTGGTGTAGCGAATGCGGTCTTTTCTTTGTCAGTCTCGTTCATCGGAATTTGCCAATAGCCTGATCGAAGATCAAGGCTGGAGAAATATTCCGCCCCTTGCAGTGTGTCCAAAGCGTCGTCGATTCGAGGTATTGGATATACGTCCTTGCGTGTGATCTTATTGAGCGCTCGATAGTCGACGCAAAAGCGAACGGAGCCATCCTTTTTCTTTACCAGAACCACGGGAGAAGCCCAGGAACTAGATGAAGGTCTAATTATCTTCCGCGCAAGCATGTCAGCAACCTGTTGTTCAATGACCCTCCGTTCGGACGGCGAGACACGATAGGGGCGTCGTCGTATGATAGCGGAACCATCGGTTTCGATTCGGTGTGAGGCCACAGAAGTTTGGCTCAACACAGGGGAACAGCTATCGAAACAGGCTTTGTGCTTCGCTAAGACCGCCAGTAAGGCTTCGGACTGCGCGGCGGTTAGGTCAGAACCAAGAACGGCTGGGGGAGGGAAGGAATCATCCAAACCTGAGGTAGGTGCTGGCGATGAAGAAGGGCAAAGCGTGACTATAGAGATAGGTTGAGTGTCGGCGAGGGTTGCCACAGTCATCCCTTTGGGCAGCATCACAGGATCTGGGGTCGTGTTGCAGGCAGACAGAAGGGCGCGGCCACGTGAAAACCGGACGAGACAGGCGGCAATGAGGATTCCACGAGAAGTACAGCGGGAAGAAGGGGCGACTAGAGCGTCTCCGTCGGCGATCTGCCGGGATGTTACGGATACAACGTCTTCGTGACCAGGACGCAGGACGGAGTCTTCATCAATGGCCAAGTTCACGCATGAAGGTGAAGAATCTGTAACAGGTGCAAGCGCTGTATCCGCGATGTGGACAACTTCCTCTCTACATGAAATGACGGCTGAAGCAGAATGTAGGAAGTCCCAACCCAAGATAAGTTCATGGATACACGTTGGAAGCACGATAAACTCAATGTGGTGGCGAATGCCGTCGATGAAAACACGAGCAGTACACTGTCCGTCGGGGTGTATGAATGCATTATTAGCACCAAGCAAAATAGGTCCAAGATAAGGCGTTTTCACTTTTCCGGAGCCGTGAACACAGATCACTACGAAGAACAGAAACGGCGGCACCGGTATCGATGAGAGCAGACGCGGGAACACCTTCAACAGTTACATAAAGCATGTTGGCCGGGCGAACAGGAGGAATTTTTGAAGACCGATAGGAAGCAGTTTCCCCTCCAAAAACTGCAACAGTTAGTTTTCCGAGTGCTGGTCGGCAAGATGGGAAGTGGGACGAAGCGGCGATGTAGAGCGCCGGTAAGGCGAAGGAGAACGACGTCTGGCCGAACGGGAACTATGAGGCAGATTGGTAGCAACAGGAGGAGACGGTGAACGAGTACGAACCGGGATAGTAGGAGTCTGGTCGGCGAGTGCGGTCTCTCTCGTGCTCAGCATAGCCTCGTCTTTCATCCTGCTGGCGACGGCGGCAGAAGCGAGATATATGGCCGCGTATACCACAGTAAAAACAAACCGGACGAGGTGGACGCCACTGAGGGTAGGATGGCGCAGCAAGTGCTCTGGTTCCCATCGAGGCCAAATGGTCATAGGTAACGTCAGGAGGCACGGAGGTCACGGTAGGGGTGGGGAGCGAAGCAACATCCGCGTAGGTAGGTGAGGGGCGCGCTACCGGAGCAAGATGCGTCGTGGGTGTAGTCATCGCTGTCAACTCCTGCTTTACGACCTCGCGCAAGTCGAAGGTGGGGGTTGGGGCACAGGCAGTAGGTGAACGCCTCAGGTCTAATATTTGAAGCTCCTCGCGGATGATGGTGCGGATGAGAGCACGGAGATCTGAAGAATGGGGAACCTGAGGATCGCTACTGTCATGTTGAAGACGAAGAGACTGCATCTCGTCCAGGCGCTGACACGTGGCAGTGATGTCTTGGACAGAAGCCGGATTTTGCACGATTAAGGCGTTGAACGCGACAGACCCAATGCCTTTTAATATGTGTCGCACGCGTTCGGCTTCCGTCATGCTAGGGTTCGCACGGCGGCACAGAGCCAAGACATCCTCTATGTATGAGGTGTACGACTCTTCCGGAAGTTGGAGGCGCGTGCCCAGCTTCTGCTTGGCGACTTCTGCACGGCTAGACGAGGAAGCGAATACTTGCCGCAGCTTGGCGGTAAACTTGGACCAATCCGAGATGTCGGATTCATGATTGAAATACCACGTCTGTGCAACACCGGTCAAGTAGAATGCGACGTGCCGCAATTTCTGGGTATCAGTCCACTTATTGCAAGAACTCACGCGGTCGTAGTTGTCGATCCAATCGTCGACGTCATCACCGCGGCGTCCCGCAAAGACAGGGGGATCGCGTTGAGGGCACGTCACAGTCCAAGAGGGAACCGCAGGCGGAGTCGTTTGTGCGGTAGGGTTAGAGGCGCCGGAAGAGCCGGGGTTGGAAGTGTCCATCATAGTAGGGGTAACCGGGCGCAGGCGGCGACCGGAACGTAGCTCCAGGGAGGACGGGAACGCGAGAGGACGTCGGGGTCTTGACGTACCTCCACCACTTTATAAGACCAAGACCGACCGAGCTGTCAAGCGCTTTTTGAGTGAGTGAGTGAGTGAAATAACTTTTATTACAGGTCCGGCGAGGACGCGAACTCGTCGCGCACCCGGCTAGTCCCACGTCGGGACCGGCAGGTCTAGCCCACCAGCCCGGTCGCGGGCACACCGGACAGCCAGGATTTGCTTGTCTAGAGCGGGGCTACGCAGAAGCGAGTCCCACTCATCCTTGCTGAACTTGGGGTATCTCGACCCGCACTCCCAGAGCATGTGTGCTAGAGTGGAGGTATGCCCACAGGATGGGCAGGCGTCGTCGCGCTTTTTATTCCAAAAAGCAAACGCCCCAGCTCATGCGCGAAGAAGTAGAAGAACAGGGAAGGTGATGATGGCTATGTACAAATGAAAAGGACGAAGTACGTTAATAGTGCTTACAATATATATATATATATATATATATATATATATATATATAATAGGTGTTTTGTGACTCAATCTCGCGCACACAAGGGCGGGAAGCGAGAAAGAAGCGCGCCGTCTTCCAGTCGCGCACTACGATCGGGAGGGAGGGGGAGTGTTTTACTCCGCGCCGCCCGAGCGACCGCGCGCGTCCGCCGGGCCGCAAGGCTCCGGGGCTCCGGGAGGAGAACGAAGATGCACGTTTTTGCGTTGCCGAAACAACTTTTCTTAACTCATGACAAAAGTTTTTCATTCCTAAAGGCTCATTCACACTGGCGACTTGAGGAGGTCGCGCGACCATTTGCGACTCGCGAACAAAAAGCGACCGAAGGCGACTGATGTTCACACCGGCAAGCCCGGCTGAGCGCGACCTGCAAGTCGCAATCCCGGTCATGCTCGTTCTTCAGCGAGAATTCTACGGATCTACGCAGTTAGCGCGCACTTCGTTGGCACTGTGTAAATTGGTTTCGCGTTCCGGCAACAGCCATGGATTTCGATTCGAGCGATGGCTGGATTTTAATTCGAGCGAAAAGGAAGGCGTCGTCCCTGTGCTGATGTGCTCCGCCGGGGTGTCAGCTGTGGCAGCGCGGAAGCCTCCGAAGAAAACGCGACGCTCGTGGGTGCGCCCGTGCCTCCGCTCGCGTGAAGTGACCGGCCACGCAAGCCGCCTCCTGCCCGAACTTTTTGCGCATGACAACGAGTATTAACGAGAGCAAGTTGCAATTTCTAGTTCGCATTTCGTGTTATTCGGTGCATAATATTAAAGCAAAGCTGTTCACCCGCTGTTCATCTTTGGGTGGCGTGCTCATCCAACGAACGGCAGCTGGAAAAAGGGTTTGTGTTGTGCTTTCTTTTCCTGTTTAGCTTCCAGCGAATGCGACCGCGTACATTCGACACGTTGCTGCAACTGCTGCGTCCCAGAATCACAAGACAAGACACTAATTACCGGCCTGTAGCCTGCATATCGTGACGCGGACATTGCATTTGGCGTGGACGACGACACACATCACTTTCGGCGCGGCGCTGATTGGTTGAGCAGCTTTGCGACCACGCTCGCGCGACTGAAAAATCGAGCAGTGAGCGACTGGCCCAAAATGGTCGCTTTGCGACCAACGTGGTCGCGCGACCACTGTCAGCCGCCGGTGTGAATGAGCCTTAAGGCCCACAGCCACTTCACATCAAATTATGCTACCATACTTATGCTATTTTTAAAAACGACATTAAAAACACAAAATTTTTTGTTCACGAATTGATGCATTTATATCATGTATATTGATGACCTAGCTGGCACATGACTTGGACAAACGAACAGCGCCAAAAACAGGGCCGAACAAAAAGAAGACAGCACACTATCGTATGTCTTGTTTGCAGGCCAGACTTGTTGTAGCCCAGGTAACAGTCGAGATAACCGTTGTTTCCAAGCCAGATCTTCTAGTGAGTGGTACGACCACGGCTACGTACAGAAGAGGGCGGGCACTATTTTGCAAGTTACCTATCACTCAATCGCGCTTTCGGCGTTATGGGCATGCTAAATTATTCTAGATATAAAAATACAGGAATGAAGCTTTGTGCTAGAACAAGTTTCACTCACTTTCGGTGACCTGCTGTCCGACTTGCTTCAAGAGATGTTTGGAAGTAACTTGTGGTCGTGGTATTGTAGTCATCAGGAGGCATATAGTTATTTGATCACACTCGGGAATTGATGAAGAAGACAGTCCGAAGCAGGGCTGCCTCCTGCTTAGAAGCCTTTGTGAAAATGACAGCATCCGTAGTTCGCAGTAAAATAAGGGTCAGTAGCTCCGAGTGATTTGAAAGTGTCACGTCTCCCGACACCCATCTATTCTGAAAATTGCCGAGACGTTAGGACGGGCTCTCCGCAGCAAGCAGCACGTGTTACCACGGGGTAGGTGAGCCTCAGCTAGGCGACTGGCCATGCAGCAAGCTCTTCTGAAGTTTATTAACATAATGAAAGTCAGGAACAAGGGAAAGAAACCGAAAAAAGTCACAATACCGAAAGCAAGTCGCAATACTTTCGGAATGCTTTTCTTCCGCGCAGCGTGGTCGACGATTCGGTCCAGTACCAGAAATGAGAAGCTCTTCGACGACACGAAGGCATGGTAAGGAGCAACAGTGCCCCCAAGCTTTATGCACACACTCGTCCCATTTCTATCTGTGTGCGGAATTTTTAGCACCGATCCGAAAATGATCCGGAATGAGGTAGAGGCGTGTAATGAGTGGGGCCGCTATGTTCTGTGCATGGGAGAGGGGATCGCCCCCATGCATGGTGTAAGAATATTTAGGTGTTGACACTGCACGTGGGCGAGCGTCCAGAATATGTTCGGCAGCACACGAGCACTCCCAGTACCTCTGCTGCGAGGATGCAGATGGCACAGCGGTCAGCGGTCCCAGCTTAGCGCCGCCTGCGGCTTGACATTCCTCTGCCTCCCCTAAATTTTTGTTCATAGTGGAGTAAGTAAAACTCAAAGCGCGCAGGAAATTTGTTATTTCAGATTAACGTGATAAGTGTAACAGGCTTAATGCTTCGCTAACATGAAAGTGTCTAACGCAGGGCGTGAATGACATGAACACGGATCGATCAGGCAGCACTCAAAGCCCACTCAAGTTCAGCTCCCATGCACACTTTCTTTTGTTCGGTCTAGTTCATCCAAGCATATAAAATAAAAGCGTTAGCCCGCGCGCTACCCCTCGATCAAAAGAAAATAGTGACTGCACCGGAAAATGTTGTTTTCCATGCTTATCGCTGTTTCCACTCACACTCGGAAAACCGTTAAGCATCGTTGCGCAAATTCAGAACTGTAACGAGTTACCGTTACAGTTCCACCAACCCTTAACAGAACGGTGGCATTCCTCCATTCCTCCCAGAAGGAACTAGTTCCAGGAATGCCGTTCCATACAACACTGGTGTGTATACAACATGTGTCCTTTCTTAGGAGTCTCTTTTCTTTTGCAATATCAATAGCTACACAGTTATATTTCATTGTATCTTATCTTGGCCCTCATAAGTGGCTGATTGTATGTATAAAAGGTACGCATAAAATAAATTTCGTTCCGTATCAGGAAAACATCCAGATGTTCAGTCTTTATTTCGATAGCACAAAGACACCTCATGTTGTATGGTCCTTTATTTACAACGTAAGGGATAAAACTGATCCAGGCGGTTACTTTGGCTTCATCAGGGAGCTCCTGCAAAAATAAGAATGGAAGGAGATTTAAATCAGCACTGTCTACACTTAGACACATTAATTGAAAGAAACTGTTTCTTGCGTATCAAAGGAGACTCACTGGTTTAAGGCTTTCGATCCTCCACTTAGCAGGATGTATGGACTTTGCAACTCTTTCTGCTTCTCTTGAAGCAACTTGAGTGTGCTCAGAGGGGTGTCAGTTGAGCTCATCTGCTTCAATTTCTACAGGAGGCATCAATGTGAAGAATAGATTCAGCACATCACAAGTGAGAAGAACACAGCAAGCCGAGAGGCTTAATTTTTTAGTAACAACTATGTGAACCCAACTCAGGTGGAAATCACGGAAAGAAAAGAGAAAATTTATTCCCTTTCCTATACTTTTATTTTTTGCATGTGCTTGGGGGGGAGGAGGTTTAACTTTGAGTTATTGAGTATGGCTCCCACCAGTGGCAAAGTTGTCTTTTCTTCCATAAACAATGTGGCATTCACCATTAGGTTAACCCTAATCTGTTACTAATTGTACAGTCCCATGATTAAAAAAAACTGCTTTCCTCCTAAGCTTACTTTTACTTCCCTGTCTGTTGGATTCATATGGCCTTAGACATCACAATGTGTTTCCAAATTATAAGCGGTAGCAAAACACAAGAAAAATAATAATGTATTTGCTAACATAATAAAAATTCTATTCATCTATAACATCAGCAAAGAGCTGACAGACACAACCAACAATGATGAGGTAAAGTGTCACCCATGATAAAGTGATAGTTGTTCCTCTACAGAGATGCAGTTATGAATAAACAAGGAAATCATATGTGAAATCTGACAGTAAGAGCAATGACAACCTACATTCTTCAGCAGTTATTGGTGCAGATAACATAACACTGCCCTTAAACATTGACCAGATGCAAGTTTACAAAAAACTTCAAATGAGCAAAGGACAATGGAAAGAAGATCATGCCAATGTCACAACTTCATGGAATATGTTAATGTTGGCAACACATTTTATTTACTTTTTGATATGGGCCTTATCTTGGCTACAAACACTTCCTTTTCAAACTGTGGCCACTCCATGCAGCCACCTTGAGCATGTGCTCCATTCATATTTAAGGGGCACTAAAGGGCCATATTAAGTCGCGCCAGATTAAAACACTAAGCTTCTTCAATAACGGATTCGTCACTCATAGCGAGAGCAGAGCTTTTGTAAGCGAGAAAATGACGAAAATGGAAAATCAGAGTGGCGCCACCTGTCATGGGGTATGGTACTCTTCTCATGTGACCAATGGTGTGACGTCGGGGCACCAGGCGGCTGGTGCCGCCCACTAACCGGGAGACGGAGCCGAGGCGTGAGACAGGCAATTCAAGATGTTCAGCTGCCCTTTTCTATGCAACCTAAGGCATATTAGCGCAATATTGGCAACATATTGGTGCCCAGAAAATGATAGACTTCTAGGCAGATAAGCTATCGAATCAACTTCAATTTAATATTTTCCTTTAGTGTCCCTTTAATGCAGCTATGCAAGCAGCTGCTTGCCACAATTCAGATTTGAACATATGGCCCAATATCAAGCTTTTCTTGAGAAAGCTCACACACAAAGTAGTAACACAACACCTCTGTACAGAATGCCATACCACAGCTTGGTCGACTTTCTTTGCCCGCTTGTCGACCTTGTTCTTTCCTGAGCCCTTGCCATGGAACTTGTGTGACAGGTAGCGGAAGGCCTCCTTTGCATTCAGTATCCGCCCGCCATCATCAATGTACTCGAGCTTCACATCCGGCTTGTATGAATCCTTCTCCTTGAAGTCTGATACAGGGCCAAAGTAACGCTCTCGGCGGTTCGATTTGTCGTCATCACTGCATGGACACAAAAAAACCAAGACAAAGATAATTACCATTGTGTGCAACAACTCAGGCACTCAGCTCTTCTTAATCCAAATGCTGACCTTATGCTTGGAATATGGGAAAACAAGAATAGGAGGGTGTTGTTAAGAAACAAATTAAACTGACTAAGAAGAATAAGGGAACCAAGGGACTCGATCTTGAGTAGCAATTGTAAGAAGTCAATGAAGCCCAGGAAAAGATAGGGGAAATTATCTGTTTTATTATTTTTGGCTATCTGTGTAGCTAAAAAACATGTTAGATTAATGATAACCTCAATACACTTAAGAGGAAGCTTTAGCTCAGGCCCCTACTTCGAAACCACCTATCCAAATACATGTAAAACACAGAAACGCGTTTAGAGGCCTGGACCGATTTGAATGAAATTTGTTGCGTCTATAAGAGAAAGTTAAATTCTAGCAACTTTGAGCAGCAGAATTTTGATTTAGCACTTGGAATTTTTTAGAATCTGCCGAGCAATGGTAACTTAAAAAAATAGAAGCATGACGTTTACAAATCCGTAACTCTGCAACAAAAATAGATATCGCAGTTCCGTAAATTGCATCAGTTGGAGCATCTAAGGTGGACAAATTTGATATATCAATTGATATCTTACGTGATTTTGTTACAATATGTGCGAGGATTTTGCAAAAATCTTGCTCACATATTAGTGGCATATTTGAGAGCCATTTATAATAAATCAATTTTGTTCGATTTAGATTTACTAGTAGATACAGTTTACAGAATTGTGACATCACTTTTCATCGCCGAGTTACAGAATTGTGAACTTAATAGTTTCGTTTCTGAAAATTACGATTTCCAACAATTTTTAGTTAAGAATTGCCGGCCCTAACTAAAAATTTCATTTCCAACAGTCACTAAATTTTAACTTGTCCTTTTAAACGCAACGAACTAATCAAATCTCCGTTCCCGTGTATTTAGATGGGAGCCCCAGAGCAAAAGCTTCCTTTTAATAAAGAAAATGGAAATTTAAAGCAGTAAAGTGATTAATTAAACAGTTAAATGTACAGTTAACTTTCCTTATGCTTTCCTTGTTGGCTGCCTGTGAACTTATTATTGACATTATCCCTTATTATCTAGCGGGGTATAATTACTTGTAAAGCTTTCTCTTCGCAATGCATAAAGTTCACGAAACATGGCATAAGTGCTGCAGCTGCGCGAACTGGCTCATCGTGCTAACGACCGAGAGTTAGCGCCGTCTAGCAAGTACATGTTCAAACCGAGCAACATTTAAAATTCGCGCCTTTGGCGACGCATTGGGAACTCCTGAATGCGGAACTCCAAAGCTCTGGAGGTGACTCTTGACGATATAAAAAGTTTAATCAATTGGTCACTATGCACTGCATCCTTCACAAGTTAAACTAAGAAGTGAAGTCAATGGTTATTTATTAATCATTAATACGGTAAATAGAAGCTTTTCATAACGCGCTTAAACGACATTAAACGCCTTGAAACACGACGCTCGCTTTATGCATGCGCAGTGCATCTGCGGCATGGCTCTGCGCATCGCGGTAGCACAACAAAAAAAAAAAAAAAAAAAAAAAAAAAAAAAACGCCGCCAGCTATAATATGGCATGTCATACAGTTTAAAGATCATTTAATAATCCCAATATGTCATCACAGTACAAGCAGTGCATTCTCTATTTAGTTGCTTGCGCAACCCGATCAACTCGCTCCGATAATTCACGCGGACAGGCCTCCCACCAACAGCTACTATTCCTGCTTGTGGCACTAAACGAGCAGGTATCCTAATTTTCGACTAAGAGATCGATGCACAGAAGTTACACAAATCTCTGCAGCATCCTAAACCCTATATAGTTCACTTAACTTTACTTTCATTTCGCCACAACGAACGTGAGGTCGACTATCGGGCGGTCGCAATACGGGTGCTATATAAGGCTGCAAACGACGCACTTATACCGTGTTGTATAAAAGGAGAGACGGTTAGCACTCCCCTTGATAAGGACGGAATGGCCTCTGGGCCTCAACACACATACGGTTAAGGCACAGCCGCCTACTTCGCGGCACTTAACCACATTTTTTTTAATACTATTTCCGCCGAAATGTCTGCGCGAGTCGCGCAGCCGCCTTCAAAATGCGATGCGTACCATCGCTGTTACAACAGTTCCGTCGCGGCCATGCCGAAAATTGCGGACTCGTATCCAGCCTATCGCTGTACAAGTGTTTAGCAATACTAGTAATACCAAGTACGCCTACAAATAGTGAAAACCAAGCGGATCGATGCCATCACATAGGCGTTCAATTACGCGAGAGGGCGCTACGAGCGGTGGCGATGCAAGGCGCGCGAAATTTGAATTTATTGCGCCACATGCGCAGCTTTGAGTAGCAAATTAGGATTCTGCACCCGTGATTAAAATAATGCAAGTGGCTTAAATAGACCGACGTTGATAAATGGTAGTTTTAATGAACAACACGCAATTTACTTTCAATGTGAAAAAAAAAAAGCAGGAAAAGTGGCTCCATGAGATGGTTCACGGTTGTGAAAAATGTGGAGGTAAGTAGCTGATACACAAACAAAATAAAGCGGAAGGAAAGAAAGAGTGGAGAAGGAAAGGCAGGGAGGTTAACCAGATTAGCACAACCGGTTTGCTACCCTACACTTGGGAGCGGGATGGGGGAGAATGAAAGCTGGGGAGGAGAGAGGGGGAGAGAGAGCACATAGCACAGCACACACATCGTCAGTTACAGTTCGTCACTTTTGCGTGGTACGTGACATCACTGTCACAGCCGCTTGTCCAAGCCCGTTTCTTTCAACAAAATAAAGAGCTTGCATTCTATGGTATTCAGCATAAAACGAGCTGCCCCGTAGTTTGCCCTCATATGCCAAGTAATCACGCACATCAAGCGAAACCCTAGTGAAGGCAGCCCACAACACTGCTATAACAAAAATGGTTGCCTTTCTGCTCCCAGCGTAACCATGGAAACATGGCCATGGTCATTCTTTCAAAGGCTCACAGCCTATGCAAAAACCTACCGTGAACAGTCCCAAACCGGATGTTTCAGGTGACACTGGCAGGTTGGTCATAAGCAAACTCTTTAGATACACTATTTACCATTTCAAATATTTACTCATTGGTACATGTTGCAAATGCACAACTGAAGCTAATCAGTGCTCAAGGCTTGTAAACTTAATAGGAATACCGTATGTCCCGTCAGAGAAAAGATATTTTGGGGCTACAAAGATGGAGCGGAGGTTGAAGGCAATGGAAACACATAGTCTGTCAGGTTTGTGCAGATGAAACCAGCTGTATGCCGTTAGCAACCTTCTGAAGAAGGCTGCAGTATTTTATTGCATTCTTATTCAGTAATTAGGACAAATTAGTTACCAAACATTTAGTTATTAACATTATGACCACAATGTCAAATAAGGTTTGTGCAGCCCACTGGAAACATCACTCTCAGCTGCTTGTGACATTTACTGTTTGTGTCACTTATTCGATGCTTAAAAGAAAGCCCCCCAAAACGCTTAAAAAGCTGCCTCAGCCAACTGCTTATACACCACAGAAGCTTTCTGTTAAATGCAGAAGAAAAAAAAAAGCTACACAAAAGGCAACACGCTGGAAACATTTGGCAGTGATGCTTTCAAACGTGCTCTACAAACCTTATACTAACATTGCTGCCATACAGTTATAGTGAAGTTATTAATTAATCAGTACTGGTTACTTGAATAAAAGGAACACAAGAGATAGTGGAGGCCTATTTATTAGGTTGCACAAAAGGCTTTGTTTTGTTTCGATTTAAACTAGCTCCATGTTAGCCGGGAAACCCGGCATAGGTTTGCTGTTGATTCTATCAATGAACTCGCTGTGGCAACATAGTGGCTATAGTGTTGCGCAACCAAGCCCGAGGGCGCGGGATCGATCCCGGTCGTGGCGGCCGCATTTCAATGGCGGCGAAATGCAAAAACGCCCGTTTGCCGTGCATTTGGGTGCACGTTAAAGAACCCCAGGCGGTCACAATTAATCCGGAGTCCCTCACTACAGCGTGCCTCATAATCAAATCGTGGTTTTGGCATGTAAAACCCCAGAATTAAATTTTTTTTTCTATCAATGAGGTTTGAAGTCTGTGCTTTGTACACTCTCCTTTATCTTCCCAGCCAGCTTGGCTTGTTCTCAACTATTCATGCCGTTTCAAATATTGTTACGAGTATTTAGACGGCAGTCGCTGGTCGCCACTGATTAAACTACACAGCACAAAAGCACAGGCTTCGAAGCAGCTCAAATGTTCAGTCAATCGTCTTGATGGCCCCTTAAGGATCATCGCAATGGTCTTGAGTAGCCGCAACACTATCCCTGGAAAGAAAAGCACTGTCCCGGTGCGTGCTATGGTGGAGACAGCATGTCACAGTGGTAAGGTAAGGCAGGTAAGGGCTTAGGCGGGGAGTAGCCGTCGCAATATGAATAAGGTCGAGCAGAGTACTTACTAGTACTTCTCCTCAATGGTGTACGACTTTGCGTGTAGGTCACTGTGCTTCTTGCTTTCCACGATCGTCTTCTCCCCTGTCTCGATGTAGCCTGTAGGACATCTCATTTCATCAACACAAATGCTACAGTGGCAAGAAGAGAGCGTTATGGCAAGTCTTTGTTTTGCACTGCTAAAGCAAAATATGGAACTACAAAATACAGGGGCTAATCTCAACAAGGTTTGCTCAAGAAGGCATTTCAGTTGAGCTCATAAGCCCCCAGTGCAGTCGAACCTCGACACTATAACCGGATACAATAACCAACATGATTGCACAAAAGGCTCCTTAATGCTCTTTTGCCACTCTCACTCACACTATGGCTAAACGTTTAGTGCTATCCATGGGTGTCGGCAGAGGGGGTGCAAAAGGGCCACTTGCCCCCCCACAACACAAAATGCTGCCAACGCCCATGGTGCTATCTAAGAAAGTGAGATCAACCTCAATGCTTTCACTGAGGCAGCGGGTGACACATTCACAGTAGTGGCAAATCCGTTCCACAAATGCCCACAAGGTGGAGAGAGGTTCATGAAAGGGACAAATTGTAATCCAGCCGAATGTATAGCACAAAGATACAGAGGAGACACAATAGGATTTCTCAGAAATAAAGCTTTGAAATTGAAGAAAAATTCATCCCAGTCCGTGGATCGAATTCAGGACCGTCTTTCCGGGCAGTCACTCTACCATCCGAGCTAACCAAGAGGCTAGCAGATCACCAGAGCGAGGCCGAGTTCACCAAAAACTCGAAGCAAAACGTCAGTGAATAAGGCAGAAGCCCACAAGGTCGAGAAGCCTTCATGAAAGGGAACCATTTGGGTTTCCTTTGTTGCTTCGTGCTACACTCATGTGGATGAACTTGTTTTTTCCCCCTTTCAGTCCGAACAGTAGTGAAAATTGCATTTTAACAATCACCCAAACTCTTCCTTAACTGCCATTCTAAGTCAATCCCTGTTCTTGTAGGCTTACCAGCCCTGGACTCACCCGGTGGCAATCAGCTGCGGCCTATAAAGCTGCTTGCTATGTGCTAATGCGTTTTCTGTAACACTGAATCACTGCATGTGTTACTCTTGCTTCCAAGCTTTCGTGAACAAATCACGTCATGTCCGTCTCTGTGCGCTTTTCCCCAGGGATAGATGGGTAACCATGCAAGATCACATACTATGAGTCACTAGTGAAGCGATGCAAGAAAGGCATCGCAACACAGTAGACAGCTTGCATTGTGGGAGTGCGTCTGAAGGAATCACTTCACATTTGTGGGGAGCACAAACACATGCAGAGCATATCCCACAGAATCAACCCCTTTCCAGGACCAGAAAAATTAACAATCTGACTTTCCTTAATCTTTATACCACTGTAGCCACATCACTCTTGCATTCACATTTTATCTTGCACTCTCTGAGCATGTAAAGTCCGTGTCCTTGGCATAACCGAGAAATCACAAAATATGCCAACTGTGCTATCAACTTCAGAGTCACACCTTACTATCACAGTTGCAACAAGAGGCAATTTTTTTTTTTTTTCAATCAATGTAACTCTCCTAGAAAGCGATGTTTCCAAGCCTTCAAACTTGGTTGCTTTATAGCTGAAGTCTGCTTATTTATTTTTATTTTGTATTCAGATTACGCCCTTCTCAATGAAATGCCCGCTTTTGGGAACTTAGGGTTGATAAATCGAATGAAATGAAACCAGCTTCACACAACCAAGGTACAGACAGTGCTGATTGACGCAGTTTCATGCAAGTGACTTTTGCAGTAATGCCATGCCGTCACTCTTTGCAGCAGTCAGATTGTGCAGTTCACATACAGGTGCAGCTCCTACGAGTGTGCACAACTCTCAATAGAGACATCCCAAGAGATGTGGAACGTCAAGTACACCTCATAGAAAACAGCTCAGCTAATGCACTTTTCACAACCTTACCCTTCTTTACTGCCAGCCTCAGCGCGCCCGAGATGCCAATTGAGAGGTCAGGTTCCTCTTCTAAAATGGGCTCTTTCTCACGATCCTGAAAACAAGGACGCCAGAAATAATATTCACGACCAAAGGCATCACACTTAGGCCACATGTCACTGTACAAGTCCCACTACATCTGTAGGGTGTCTGTAAGATAAGAACACGTCTAAAAATTTTAGTGGAACGGAAAACTGGGCGATTTGGTGAACTTTCACGGTGGCATGGAAGCACTACACAGACAAAGATGTTTGGCACATGTCCTGTAACTTCTTGCCTTGTGTTTTCCTCCATGCAGTGCTGCCACACCATTATGAATATTCCAATAACCCACATAATTATAAGTCACACTCTACGTGCAATACATACTGGCGCAGAAGATTTTATCCCGCATAACAAACATTATTTTCATGTCACATAAGATTCTATGTAAGCCCCCGCACTGCTCACAAGTCTGTGCAAATTTTTATGCGCAGCATTCTTGGATTGTCACATAAAATGCAGCAGAACACTTGCAAGGACATTTTGCATTACCACCTTTCATGATTTATAGTCTGTTGCTTACTTTAACCCTTTATTGATGGCACAAATGAATAACTGAAAAAAAATATTTATTTCTATTTAAATGTGCAAAACACTGAGAATAAGCATATTCAACAAAGAAACTATATTTTACAGAACTTTTCCGGCAACAGGAGGGAAACCCCAGGCAGACAACTGGAAGTGGGCTTCCCCTCAAGCCACCTAAGGCTTCATTTGGAATTTGTATAGACACCTCTCGTCATATGTGAACCATAAGTGTACTTTTCATTTGCTTTACATCACATGTGTGACACCACTTCAGCTGGATATCTTGCATCAGTCTGTCTCCTCTGACCGCGCTTTCAAAAGACAGCAAGTTGCATGCCAAATTTCTTCTTCCTTGTTCAGTGTTCCTGCTCTAAACCAACATATGAGGCTTGCTACCTGTCGTTCAGTGTTGGCCAAAGACACTTATCCAGAAACTTCATACTCAATACCAAAACTCAGCAAGAACAATTTTTTTTTTTTTTACTGGTATGTTGCCTGTAGGCAATACTCATCAATAAAGGGTTAACAGAGCTTGTTAACTCAGCCAATCCCACAAGGAATAGTTGCATAGTGTCAAATTGGGGCTACAGCATCATGTAGAACACATTGACACACACCAAGTGATCACACCAGTTGGAGACTCAGCAAGGCCTTATTCACACAGCTAATGTAAGTGAAGTACCAGTGCTGTCCGAGGAAAAAAGAATGTGACGGATTGTGTTCAAACAAGTGATGACAGGATCTCTCAGTGGTAGCTGGCAATATCCAGGAGTTCACTGATTGGTCAGTTTCTGATGGGACGGGGCTCTGTCACCAGTGCACCAACCAAAACGTAGAGCACTAGACTAATTTGCAGGCTGTCCCTTTTAAAGAGAGACTGGCCTGAAAACCAAATCCCTTGACCGAATCCAACGCTGTGATGGTGACAAGACAGAGCAGCCAACAGCCGTGTGAATGAGGCCTAATCTTGACGCCGCCTTTTGCTGTCATCTTGCAACTATCTGCAGCCAGAATTCGTAATTCCTCTTGCTCATGATAAAATTTGTTTCAGTTAAACGTAAGCATCATTTCTGGAGTTATAAAAAAATTACAGACAGGCCCTGACTTTCCAGACACACCCCACACATTCCCCTAGTGAATATTACGCTCTCTGCTCAAACTAACGACAAATGGATCAAAGATGGGTACGAAACGTGGGACCTTGATTTCCACTGGTTTTTCTTCGATGTCTACTTCATTCCAAGCACCACGATTCGCCGCATCCCCCGCACCCTGATCTTCCTCCTCGTTGTCTATGTCCATGTCCTGCAAGAAAGTCAGGCCTCTTGTCAGAAAGGAAAGGTCACTTGCAACACTTTGGACAGTCTAGTTTGGGACAATGCAGTCCACGAAACGCAGATAGGAAGGGGTTACGTGCCAAGAGTTCCTCAGGCCTCCTCCTCACGATTTCCAGACATGCCATACGTGGGGATGTCACCAAGAGTTCGACAGAATTCAGCTGTAGAGTTAAGCACAATGGCTTTTGCCGCGTTTGCGTTGCCTTCGCTGTCCTCCTGGTCACGTGCCAGTCGTGCGGACTCCGCTATCTGTTCGAATGAGCAAAGAACAGACATTTTATTGTTTCAAACAGTCGTGAGCATACATTCGACACTAGAATTGCAGCAAAGGATGCGACTAAAAATGCCAGACAACATTACAATATTTATGGTGCCTATGGCTTGTAAGTTCAATTTACTATGCTAAGCACACATGACAGTCCCTTTTATTTATTTTTTATTGAATTTTGGCCAGAACAGAAGTATCGAACATGTGACGCACTTGGCCACTCATAAAGCTAAGAAAACACTTAATTTTAGTGGTTACAAGAAAGTCCCAGCTGTTACTTTTGTTTGCTTCAGTTGCTGCCATGACCCTTTGTTACGTCCATACAAGATCTTTATTTTCTCCCAATTCTTTTCAACCCACTTGGGGCAATACAAACAGCACATATTCATATGACCACATACACTATGGTACTATATGCCTTTACAAGCATATCATGTGACTTCAAATATGACAACAGACAACTACGGTATTTATTTGAATATAGGTCAACCTATTTTTTATTTATTTTTTCAGAAGAGCTACCCAAAATGAGCTATCGACAATATTTGTGACCGAAGACTCTCAATCTATATTCGTGAACAAAGCTAGCAAAAGTACGAAGCTAACAGAGTTCCTCCAACACGCCCGCCATAAACCCAGTCTGGCTTCAAGAAATGCTGCATATCCAATGCACTCGATGGCACCGAGGACGACTTCTCTGGCAGTTCTAACAAGAATTCAGCTTGTGGTGTTGACTAGAAAGATTTAGTCGCTCGAGCTTACAGTAAATAAGAGCGTGTCATGTTCAAAGCTTTTCGTTTTTCTACAAAAAATATGGGTCAACCTATTTGATTCATATTATTGATTTCTCGACAAGTTCAATATTTACAGGGGTCAACCTATAGTATTCATGTTCGACCTATCTTCAAGTAAATACAGTAAGTGTCTTCTTCTTTCTAGGGTTTTACGTGACAAACCAATTCTGATTATGAGGCACACCCTAGTGGAGTGCTCCGGATTAATTTTGACCACCTGGGGTTCTTTAACGTGCAAATACAGCAAGCGTAATCTACAGACAATATCAACAGTGGGCTAAAGAGCTATAACAATGACTCAACCGATGTCCAAAAGATGAATTGAAAGCATGAAACCCTCTAGTAAATTCCTTGGATGTCACACAAGTTTGTTAAATTAGCAAATCTGCCTAAACAGTGAGATCAGAAAAAATCAAATGGTAATGCCCATGGACGGTTAATAGCCTGACGCATCTCTAATGCAACAGCCAGATTCAACAAAAACTCGTGGACTCCAAACAATCTCATTAAGCAGCAGATAACAGCAGCAGTGCATTATAAACACCAGTTAGTGACGATGTCTGGCTTTAAAACAGTATTGGGCAACAAGCACGTTTCAGCCTGCTTTAACCCCTTAACTGATGATGACAAGATAACTCGCAATCACGAGCGTCCTCTGGTGCCGATGACGAGTTGACTCGCCGAGAATTTTTGGCAATTTTTGCACATGCATATGTGTAGAGTTTCTTGTAATTTTGACAAGAAAATTTTGACAAGGAAACAAGATGACTTTTGCCAATTTTTTTTCTTTCCACTTCTAAAACGTTTTTGGGAATTTGTCACGGCAGTTAAGGAGTTAATGGTGCTTTTGATGCAAGCAATGAAAATCATGTGCACGGGGAGTACCAGGAGTAAGAACATATATAATGCTTTCACATGGTTATCTGCTTTTACAGGGTGACTTAATGACTAATGTATAAGCTTTGGGTGGCCATCGATCACGTCCTTGCTTTCCCTTTCGTGTTTATCAACTTTTTGTGTGCACATGCACATTGCAAGGTTAGAGCTGCATTGTGTGGTACTGGTTACAGTTGTGAGTTGGTGCCCATCTTGTTTCCTTCCATGTCTTCATCTCGTCCTGCGCTACCGTACTCATAACGAGTTATTACCAACTAGCCCGGTCGTCAGTTCTATTGTACACACACTTTTTACGAGCAACACCATACACAACGTCAGCACATCTTGCTCTTTGTCATGAATTTACAATAATGATGATGATGCCAGACAACTTCGTTACCAAATGAAAATATCTTGTTTCCTAATAGTCATACATGCTTAGCGAGATCCTTTCACGTGCGAGATGCATGCGGTACATTATTTTTTCACAAATGAGAACATATGTGCCAGTACTCGTTACTAACAACAAGCGGCAGCAAGACAAAACCTATGATGAGGCCCACCTTCTGCAAGGAGCTGCCCTCGGCGAGGCGCAATCGCCGCGCCTTCGTTAGTGCAGCTTCCAAAGTTTGCTCGGTGTCATCCTCTTCTACTGCCACACCGGTCAAGTCTTCGTCAGGTCCAACCATGTCTAAGGGGGGGGGCACAGACGTGCAAATGTGAGAAACGTGCAAATGTGAGCAAAGCAAAAAACTTCTTTTGCACACACAGCGCCCAACAAACTCGCTCACCTTCCTCCTCGGGAAGCTTTCCGGCCTCATCAAAGAACTGCTGGCTCTGGGGGTTCACGAAGACGGGCTCCGTGAAGTTGTTCTCACGGCGCCGTCTACGACAAGAAAAGAGAGCAATATGTAACTGTCATTTTGTCAAACTAGAACATGGAAAAGGCTCCTCGACATCAGTTGGGAGCACCTAAACTATGGCCATTATCCACAATCAGCAAAGTCAACCTCCAGTGAAGCTTCCGCTGACTGGATAAAAAATTAAAACTTCTGAGATCAATGTCCAGACTGAAACACAAATGCACTCTGCCATGTTAGTATAGGCAAACACATGAAGTATTTATTATTGCCATTTATTCGCTCAAAATTTAAGATAGCAAAGCTCATTTGAAGCAAGTTTTGTCAAGTGTGAGTGAAAAAAAAAACTTGGAAGAGCTGCTACGATATTGGCGCATATTGCTACTGCACATCTTCACCACAGCATATCGGCAGTAGAGATGAACAAAGCCTACTTCACAGCGTAATTTCGGACGCCATACAGTGTCTCATTCGATTTCGCGGATTGTCGACAATGTCTCGCCATGGTCACCATGTTTCAATGTCGAAAACATGGTGACGACAGAGCAAGTTGCCGCCATTTGAGTGTTGCCACCCGAGCTCTCACTTTCGTTATCAAGCTGGTTCCACCACTTCCCAAGTGCGGTGCAGCCACTTTGATGCGCTTGTCAAGTTGGCACCAAACTGCAACTTTAGACACAAACTCCCGATGAGGCGTGCTGGTTAGGCCTAGCCGGCGGGGGTGTCGGGCAGCATGCCATCGCGGGAAGCTTGTCTTGATATGTTTGTACCCATAGACGATTTACAGCAGCCAAGGTCGCACGCATGATATCTGCACTTTACGACGACGTGTATCGCAACACTTGCACGCAAACTGAAGCCGTGTTTACTGCGGAGCACCAGATCTCCTCCTTCTCCTCTGCATCACCCACGTTGCTCTCCCCTCCCATCGGCCGGTGAACCTCCTTGAGAAGCACGCTCATTAACACACTTGTCTGCGGGATTTTCCCGCCCACGGAAGCCACATTATAACAGGTATTCTGTGTCGCACGGCTGCACTATAAGCAATACGCATACACATGGAGTTCTATGGGAGGGCATACAGGAGAAGGCCGTATTAAAACCAGTTCTGCACTATAAGTGGTTACATTATAAGTGGTCTAATCTGCAACATCAAAAAGCTGAAACTACATTACACACGAAACTTGTCTGCCTCAAATCCAAGAAAACTCAGAAGCACACTACCGTGAACCGTGGTCCTTTCTGTCATCTTCGTGTCCAGGGAGTGGAGCTAGGTCATCCGCCTTGAAGGTCTCACGCTTGCGCGTTTTCCTCACTTTTTTCTTTGTCTTCCTGAACGTTGCCTGGGGTGAAAGTACACGACACTCAGAAAGCATCCTAAAACAAGCTAGCAAACGCAATTATTGAGTTGAAATGTCTACATACACTGAACGAGAAGAAGGGAAACTGAGGGGCTAGGTTTCTGTTAATCACAACCGCGTAAAGCCAACAGGCAATGAAGCAAATTAAAGCATAGGGGTAATTAGCTGTGGTTGAAATTTAAATACAGAAAATAATAAGGA
This sequence comes from Dermacentor silvarum, assembly GCF_013339745.2. Classification (NCBI taxonomy): domain Eukaryota; kingdom Metazoa; phylum Arthropoda; class Arachnida; order Ixodida; family Ixodidae; genus Dermacentor; species Dermacentor silvarum. Next base: position 20,967,554 of record NC_051160.1, on the reverse strand, counting down.
AAATGAAAAATGAAAGTGGACGAAAAGATAACTTTCCATCGGTGGCAGTGAACCGACAAGCTCCACATTACGCGTGCGCAAAGAATGTTTCACACCCACCCACCATGGCCCTGGGTGGCGCTGGCTAACACTCCCAGGGATAGATTTAGTACACATAAATACTCAAAATAGTGGCCTGGTTGATGGCCATCGCCACAGCACAATTTGTAGTGCAACGCACATGCAATGCGGAGGTTGTGAGGTTGGCGCTCATCGGCAACAAGTTATCTTTTTGTCCACTTTCATTTTTCCTCCTTTTTATTTTCTACAATTTAATTTCAACCACAGCTAGTTACCCCTACGCTTTCCTTGGCTTCATTGCTTGTTGGCTTCACATGATTGTGCTTAGACTGAATCATTTATAGTTTCATCCAACGACATTCCAATATCATACACAAAACATAACACAATATCACTCAATTTCTCTGTTAGTTCTTTCTCATGTCCACTAAGAGTTCCTCCAAGTTGTACAGTTGGGATCAAAAGTCTGTAAACCATGGTACCAGCAAAAAATTTGAATTTCACCTAGTACAGCCGTGAAACATGAAATTGTCTTAACGCATTGCGTCAGTCCAAGAGGTACAAGCAGGCTCTACAACTGGATTTTGACCTGCATGCCTAGGCTGCAAAGAAGAAATAAATTTTGCTGGCATCTGTGACCCACAGACTTTTGCTCATGACAGTAGTAGATAATAATTATAATACTTCTTCACATCAACCTAAACAAATTTGATTGTGAGGTTTTACATGCCAAAACCCCAGTACGATTATGAGAGACACTGTAATGGGGAGGGAACTCCAGATTAATTTTGACCATGTGGGATTCTTTTAATAAAGTCAACATTAGTTTATTCAACCTCCATGAGACCATCAAAAATGAACACAGTTATCGGCTAGGTCGAATTTAAAAAAAAGGTGCTGTAAAAACGTCCAAACACACCATTGCTTTACAAGCTTTAACACACATCTGAAAAAAAAAAAAAACTACTAAAATGTATATTTCTATTACACAGGGCTATTTTCCATGTTTCTTTCAAGAGTGCATGTTTCATTGTTGCAGCACTCTGGTATCTCAATATATTTGCACAATAGTTTATTTAAAAAGGTCACATTGCAGTCGGTGTCTACAGAAACTCATTCTTCAGAACATCCCGATTATTTTTTTGCCAGTGATCAGGGGTGCGATCGGAGATCTTTGTTCGTTTCGCGTTCTGTTCAGTTGCTGCGGAGTCGCAAAGGGGCAGTATGCAAAATATTTTGAGAACGGGAAAGTGAGAGCAGCCAATCAGCAAGCGGTAAACCATTCCATAGCTGCAGCCGCTGTTTGGATAAAATCCAATCGACGAGACATGCCACACGAAGCTCGAGCAGATGAACGCTCGAACTTCACATCTCTCGTCGCATTCTGCTCCTAGCAGACGACGTGCTCGTAATCACAGGAGCATGTTGTCATTTTGACATCACCAAAACGACGAACGTCGGGGAGTTCACCGCTTGCCGACTGGCTGCTCTCTCTCTCCCGTTGTCCCAAATTTTGTACACTGCCACTTTGTGACGTTGCAGCAACTGAACAGAATGCGAAACAAACAAAGATCTCTGATCGCGCCCCTGGTCACCAACAGTCCATCACGATGTAGCCGGTGCTCTTCATCTTTGACAGCGATGGTTTGGCTTCAATTTTACACAAGCTTTCTTTACTTCATATTACAGAAATCTTTGTAAAAATAGGCTCCTCAGATTTCACTAAACAGGGTTATCAGTGGCTTCTGAATGATTTAAGGAATCCAATAAGACTAACGTTATTGCTCAATCTAGCCAAGAACCAGAGTTGCAATACTTCAAAGGAGACTTCCATAAAAATATTCTTCTGAGAGTACTAAGGAGAGGAAGCTAGCATAAAATTAGAACCAAATGAGATAATTAAAAAAAAATGGGTTTCATATTCAATGTAAGCACGTAAGGTTACATATATCTACCAGTTTTCAGTGTCATAACTTGAAGATCACAGACTTTCTTAAAATTTTGATCAGGCTCCCGTAGGCATAGAGTTGATATAGAGTTGACAACTCTAGAGGAAAAGCTCCCCATAGCGCCCATGCATTGAAATCAGCAACTGCAAGGGCGCCGCCATGTTGCTACTCTCTGGAGGCGGGCAGGCGCAGACGACGAAATGCAATTCAGACAAGACGTGCAATCAACGGGATCCCGTGGCTCCCTCAGTATTGCGGCACCATCTAGTTCAGGTGCCTCCAAATGCATCCTTTCACACACCATAAATTTTCTTAATAGCCATCCGATCTTTCTGAAACATATACGAAATTAACTTTACACACTGTCGATACATACATGCTACATGTTCATGCTTTTTTGCATATTTTGAATATCTTTACAGTTACAAAAATGAGTTGTAGCAACATGGCAGCACCTTTGCCCTTTTGTGGTTGCCACTTTTTTTTCACTCAGCTTTTCCTCTAGAGTTAGCATACTAAAAACAAACAAAAAAATATGGGGTTTTACGTGCCAAAACCACAATCTGATTATGAGGCACGCCGTAGTGGGGGACTCCGGAAATTTGGACCACCTGGGATTCTTTAACATGCACCTAAATCTAAGTACACAGGGGTTTTCGCATTTCGCCCCCATCGAAATGCGGCCGCCGTGGCCGGGATTCGATCCCGCGACCTCGTGCTCAGCAACCCAACACCATAGCCACTGAGCAACCACGGCGGGCAGTTAGTATACTAACTCTATGCCCGTAGGCCCAGTGAAATCAAGCCACAGTGAAACCCATGGCAACACAATGTTTGAAATGATCGTGTGATCATAACACCTAGAGAAAAGAAAACAACAGATCACTTACCATCTCATCAGGGGTGAGGTACTCAGTGGCAATCTGAGGGGCGGGCATGATCAGGCTGTCCTACAAAGTGAAGCATAGTGAACGGTGTCAAATGATGACCAAACAAAGAATATAGATGTGCAGGCTTCAAAACATGGGGCCCGCACTTCTTCATGCCACTCTTAAACTATGCGTCTGCGGACCTGCGTACAACGTATATGACAGCCTAACCAATTAGCTATAAATTTCAATGTCTGGTACCGATTCTGAACTGGAACGTACCTTGGGGAATGCAAATGTCACGAATAGCTCAGATGACAGTGCTTACTGCACTAACGTAACTGAAACAGGGTGCCTAGAAAATAATTTTTTTTTTTCTGAATTCCCCAAGTTTTCCAGGTTCCTACCAATTATTTGAACAAAGTTATTATGACTGAAATAATTGGCAAGCTTTAGAGGCACTCTTTGTCGAACTGCAACCATAACAAGTGTCCTGATGAATATACAAAAAAAAAAAAGATTGTGCAGGAATCAGCGATGATCACTGTCGATGTAAGCAAATAGCTGAACGCTTCTAGAAATCTATTAGTAACTTTTTAAGAAAATGATGCGCTTGAATACGCACATTTGTTGCAATGAGTACATTTCGGTATTTGTTTGTTGGTTGATTGCGTAATTGCATATAGAGCAGAATCGTTAACCAGCATATCTGTAGCGGTAGCAATAGGCGCACGGCAAGTGCGTCTTGCAAAGCTATAATAGTAGGCACTTGGCAACGACCACGCCCTGCAACTCGGTTGCACAAGAGCACACACCCTTTACATCGGCGCCTCTGCATCGGCGGTGTAAGTCTAACCACCACCTACCCCGAAAATGGGTAAAAGAGCCAAAGAAAGCTAACTGCGTTTAAAAAAAAGGGGAGGGGCGATGATACTATGCTACATCAACCAGCACTTTCCTGCCTTATGTGCCATGCTCGTGGAAGAAGCATATTTTTAGAAAAGCCCTATCAATGCCATGGGGCTTTTAGGTAAAGCCAACACAGATTTCTTTTACTGTTCATTTTACTTGAGTCATTTTTTTTTCCGGCAAGGTTCAAAGATTTTACAGAGCAGTTGGAAATTCGACAATTTCCCTGGGTTCCTAAAATCCGAATGCTGGGTCAGAAAGGCAGCCATGCGTCGGCACACTACTGAGAGCACGATCGGCAGCGTGGCATAATCAAATTAGCCGTTGCAAATGCTTAATTAAGTGTTCGAATTACTGAGCGCTTTCGCACATTGTAATACACATACTTTTGACACCACCACAGCGTCAGTTTGAATAAACTAGAAGTTCGAATTAAGCAAATTTGGATTAGCGTGACTCCACTCTATTAATATATTAAGAATTCAATGTTATAAAATTAGCAATGTTCTGTCAAATCTATCTTGTTTTCATCTGTACTGCTCAATATATGCGGCGTGCTATTTCTTGTCCCGAGTGGGTGGTACAGTGAAATCTCAATATAACGAACTTCAGGGGACCACAGAAAATTGTTTGTTATTCTGAAAGGTCGTTATAGTGAAAGCCCCAAAATTAACCATTCCACCCATCAACCCATCAGTTAATAAGTTATCACCATATCAGCTATGCACAAAAACATCGCTGCTGACCCTCGGCCAGCACTGTTGCTATTTTCCGTAGGCTCTACCACCACACACCACCGAAGCACTGTATAACAAGAGAGTGGTGCGCGCAGAACAGACGCCGACGCCGAGAAAACTATTGACAAAATGCGACAAAATGGGAACTCCATGCCGCCTCCAAAGGGCAGTGTTTCTTGCCATGGACACCACACTGTCTCATCTGAGGCGGACAGCTGAACTATTCCAAAGCGCAAGCGCGTGTAAACGACACCATCCGGAAAGTGCGAAGTGCGACCGTGCGGCATCCCCACGATACAGAGGTCACATTTCTTCGCGGCTCGCAGCTAGTACGGCCGCAGAAAGAAGCACCAAAGAAAGAGGTGTGCGCAGAAAGAAGGGCGAAAGAGGGAAGAGACGCACCTCCGTTGCTAGGCAACACTTGTCTGGGCGCAGCATGCGCTCGCAAAACCTGATGCGTCGTCGCCTCCACAGTAAAAAAAAAAATGAAAAAGTTATCTCTCGCGTTCGTTTTCTCGGGCGCCGTCTCAGGTTTTCCGAACCCATGCACCACGGCGTCCACTTTTTGTGCCTTGTCGTCTGCTAGCCTACTGTTTCGGCTACCGTAAAGGATACGTGGAAATACAAGAATACATGGAAACTGAATAACGATCGTTATTCTGAATTGTTCGGTATTCTGAAGTTCGTAGTACTAAAATATTTTTACATTAAAACTATAAACACTCAGCAGGCGACTTACTGAAAAGTTGGTTAATCTGAAAAGTTTGTTAATGTGATGTTCATAGTAACGAGGTTTTACTGTATAAGGGCATAACAGTTGTACTAATCGGGGCTTACTTCAGTTTCTTGGGTGAAATAGGTCGAAATTCATTGCACTGCAGAAATTAGCAGCATTAGCTCGTTGAATGTCTGAAACTGGTTATGAATTCCTCAGATGGCAGGCTTCGAGTCTTGCATTAGGGCCAATTGTCTGACACTGTCAGTTAAAATGTTAGTCTAATTTTCACAATTATACTTGTAATTGCTACCTCGAGTCACCTTAAAATGCCTCTGTGGTAAGAGCAATCTGGATGAAATCGCTTCATTATTGCACCATCCTTATCTTCACAGAATCTCGAGTGCATTTCCTGAAACACACAAAGTATTATACAAAATATATATTAATTCTGGAGTTACCGTCATTATTGCACCATCCTTATCTTCACAGAATCTCGAGTGCATTTCCTGAAACACACAAAGTATTATACAAAATATATATTAAATTCTGGAGTTTTACCTGCTAAAACCACGATTCTGACTATGGGCATGCCATAGCAGGGGGGGATCTGGAATAATTTTGACTACCTGGGGTCTTTAAAGTGCCCCTAAATCTAAACCAGGCGACCATTTTAGCATTTCGCCCCCATCGAAATGCAGCCGCCACGTCTGTAACACCCTGTGTACGCGCCATACTTGCCTTCTGCTTCTGCTTCAGCTTCATCCTCACCAACTCCAGCTCCCTTTCTTTGTCTGCCTCAGTTGGACCCGCACCTGGAGTGGAACCACAATGTCGCATAATCTTTCCACTACAGAACAACATCATTTCTAGACAAACTGCACTTGCAAGTGTGAAAACTTACCAATGGCGAACTTCTCCCGCTTGACGCCTTCAATCTCTTCATCATACTTGTACAGAAGAGATCTCTTCTTTACCTAAGTGCAGGATAAGAACCGAACCACAGAAAAAGACTGAGTCCTACTTGAACGAGTTCAATCGTCGATAGTACACAGCGAGTCAACAAGCGACACAGCGGTATCAAGCAAGACTAGGATTACAAAGATAAACAGCATTTTTAGGGTGCAATTCCCTATCACAATGTGCCTCCAAAGGCCATTCTTTTTAATAAATATTGCGAAACTTCTGGTAAAAGCCATGTTTTTTTTGACAACTATTTTTAGCTTCATGTACCTTGCATACTTTTGTTCTATAATGTAGTGTACAGCATTGCACATACTTTTTCACACAGTAATCATCAGAAATAACTAATTTGGAACAACTTCTTTATGGTATTATGCAGCTGGTAGGTTTTGCCTGTAGATATTATAATGTTCAAAAAGTATGCAACTGACTGCTTTCGTTTCAAGACTCCCTGTCCTGTTAAGAGGAAGGTGGGGGATATACATGCACACACTGACAAGCTCGGATGCAAACTTTTGTCATTGTGATACAGTAGAACCCCGCTGTTAATGTTCCCGGGTGTTGCGTTTTCCCAGCTGCTGCGTCGTTTTCGGCTGGTCCCTGCATAGCTCCCATAGGACCCAATGCATTGGTAAACCCTACTGTTACGTCGCAACTCTGGGACCATTCCTGCATCATGCATTGTGAACTGCCACGCAGCGCTAGCTTGAGCTGCCATGTTGACTTTTCATGTCGCTTGGCTTGGTGGCTTGACAATGGGATTGGCCGCCCAAAGTGCCGGAGGTGACACCTTATGACATATTTCCGGTTTCCACCAGCAAAAACATATCCTTTGAGATCTGTATATGCTATGTATCTGTATATGCTATGTATATGCTATGTATCATGGTGTCCATGATGCGCCAGGGCCCTAAAACTGTTCTTGGCACATAGCTGTTCCGTATAAAGTCCAAGGGCAATAACACCATCGCCGTGCGCCCTATGCTGTATGTGCGAGTGAAAGCGTGCGAGGGTCAGCCGATGATTGCTGCTCAATCTCGCACGCCCGAAGCAGAAAGGCGGGGCAGAAGCGCGCTTCTTCTGTCGCCCGCGAGGCATGGGGGTTTTCTCCGGCGGCGGCCATGCGGGCACTGTATCTTGAAAGCAATCTGCGACGTCGAAATAGTGTACGCCCGCACAGCGTTGTACTCTGGCATCAACTGCATACTGCACCGCCGCACGCGGTCACGCGGGCCGTATCTTGAAAGCGATCCGCATTGGGGGCAGAGTGTAGGCAGTGTAGGTGCATCGGCGGCTCGTGGCTTTGTGTGTGCTGTGTGTTCTCGGCGCTCAGTTTGCATTGAAGCAATAGACATCACAAAGGTGACATCGCTCGTGGCTGCTGCAGCGCCTCCTCACGCCAGCGTTTGACAGTGCGTGTGATGTGTTCATGTTTGCCTGCGCGCGCTGATACCATGCTTGTTCATTCAGTTAGTAAGTAAATGTTTACAAGTTTATACGAACAATAATACTATCCTTACTTTGTATAGCTGTCTACTAATTTCCTATAGCAATCAATGCTTCGGCTTTTGGGCGAAACTGCGACTTTTTTCAAATGTAAGAATTCAAATAAAATTGTATGCAGTTCATCACTACTCTCATTTCTCAATTTTTCCCGTTTCTCGGCTCTTGTGTTTTCCGGCTCTTACTTGTTTTTTTTACGGTCCCGTGAAAAACGTATCAGCGGGGTTCTACTGTACAACTTTATGTACACAAAGGGGTGAACGCTAGACATGAAAACCAACCAATATTATAAGCCCCCAAAAAATGTACTTGCCCTGCAAACATTTCACGAGGATGCTATGATTACCAGAAAATGAAATTTTTAGAAATGTCTTTCTTGCCATATTGTACTGCGCTGTGAAGTTGAACTAAGAGAGATACAACAGTGGGCAAGTTTATCTACTTCCAATGCCAGTGGTTGTGTACCCAAATCTGTAACAAACTTGTGTACCAAATGGCCAGGTAGGTGCTCACAATGCCCAGATTTTCATTTTTATGGTTGGTTATGGAAAGTTGAACCATTCTTTATGGTTCAAACTTTGTGCTCACTTTTTTTACGGTAAAAGCACATAAAAAAGGCACAATTTTTCTAACAAGAAAAGATGACAAAAATTAATTATCAGAGCAGTACAACCTTTGCACCTGCATTTGCCCTTACGCACAGGTAGTTTAGACAAATGATCCTGCGAACACATGCAAAAACATGGCTTTTTTCAGCGAGTGCTGTGTGTACAAAAGCGATTTTACAAACTTACAATTCCAAACTCATCAACTTCAGTGTCATCGTAAGGTTGATAACCAGGCTTGCCCTTGCGGTTTTCCACATTTCGCTCTGCTTTTTCCGATTCCACCAAATTGACATTTTCAAGCACATCATCTCCTTCGTCGAGGACACCTGCAAGGTAGACATTTTGACGTGAAAGCGTGAAATGGCTCACTGAGCGAAAAAGCCGGTGTACGGCGCCTGTAGCAGCCTAAATTCCCATTGGCTGCGACGCCACGTCACAAGCGTGCCCCAACGGAGTTCCCATTGGCTGCGAAGCCACGGCACCAACACGCCTCGACGGAGCAGAGCGGGCCAACGGGACACCAGCGCGCGAGGTGTTGCGTGAGGGGAGAGGGCATCGCGTGACACCAGATCACGCTCACTCTCAGAAGCCTGCATTATCGGCGCATTCCCTGTCCGCACAAGCTCTCGCTGCGTTCCAGCTATGCCTCGGTAAAGCCAAATCAAAACTCATCAATCGTCTCAACATGCTCACTTGACCACAAGTAGTTCGTAACTCTAAGGACCACTCAGCAGCGTTCAATTCGACATTAATGCTTTCGCATTCATAACTCATAAGAACTTAGGTGTTCTCGATTTTTTTTATTTTTGCAGCCTAATCCGCATGCTTAGCAAAGTGACCGCAAGAAGGTTCCAGAATACAGCCCTGTTTACAACAGACAAAGGTAAACTTCCTTATTTTCTATTCGTCTGGGTTCCCATATGAAAAAAAAAAAAAAAAAGAAGCCTCAAAAACACAGACTTACACGAACTGAGTAACCTTCGCTGTGCACTCAAACAAATTTTTAAGCATGAAAAAGCCAGAGCGGCTCACAAGGATGAAGAGATGGAGGCAGTGAGAACAAGTCAACTAATTTAAGTTAAATAAAATTAAATTGCAGTGTTTAACGTCTCAAAACTGCACAATGGTTTATGAGGGATGCCTTAGTCGGAGGCTTCGGGTTAATTCTGACCACCTGGGTTTTTTTTAACATAAACTGAAATCAGTGTACATGAACATTTTTGCATTTTGCCTGCATCAAAATTCAGATGACAGATTCTGTTCAGTGTATCACAATGATATCTGCAGCGAAATAAAAGGTATTGAAATTGTTTGTTGGCAGGTACAATGTGAGTTGTGCATTTCCGAGTGTGAGAGTCTGTACACCAAGATGACCATAATGATGGTTCCAGATGCCTTTTACTGTAGAATTACATTTGGATAATGTACTGAAATGAGAGAACTTTTTTCTCACCTCAAACAAAATTTACTTGGATTAAAATTTCAGGATCACAAGCTGAATGGTTGGTGCATATAATAAGCTATCTGACGTATTTTTATCTGAAGGGCCTTAATGCTTAACTTAGATCTGAACATTGTCAAAGCGTTACTTTTTGCCATATTTGGAAGTAATTTTTGGAGAAAAGTACTTGGTTTCATAGTTGAACAATATTTTTTGCATACACTGTAGCAAGTGGTAGAAATAGTAAAAAGATATTGTTGCTGAAATGTTAACAAAACATTTAGCTAAAAATATTTCTGAAGATGCACAATTTTTTCGCCTTTTTTACTGAGCCAATTAAATGAAGAAAAGTTATAGATGCGTACACCTATGACATCACATGAAAGAACCACACCAGTAGATTATTCAAACATAATATATGTCGTTGTACTTAGTTCCGCACTTGATTTTTAAAAAATTTGCCTTCAACCAACTTTTCTTCGTGGAAAGTTCAGAGTGCTTACGTCACCAAAAATGTTTTTCGAGAAAAATACTTTGGTTAAACCTGATTTACGAAATCATCAACTAGCCCAATTTTCGCCAAGAGAATCGGTGATGGTCACTTTTGGTGTCTGGGACAGTTCGCATGGAATGACCCTATTGCCAAATCATGAACACACACCATTAATGTGCTGCTACACGCATCTAACAGCATTAAAACATTTCCACTCGTTAATGCCTACCAGTGTCAAATTATACCTCCACGAATCCAAAATATTCCATGCCAATTTTAATTAATACTACGAAATCATCAATGTCAGTGGCAGCAATAACCTTATGTTCTTCTGTTCTGAAAACAGCCGCCTTCAAATGAGAAAATTCTTTTCTTACCTTGGTCCTTCAATGTCAAAATGACAGACTGGCCTTCCTTGAACCGTTCCGTGCTGTGCAACACTTCAAGTCCCTTAAGGTGCTTGGCTGTGTACTCCTGAGAGAGAGAGAAGAAATGGACATTCACAGCGTGCATGTCTTGAAGTAGCGAAGATTAGTTCACAGTAATCTAAACTTACCCTGACAGGTTTAAGTTCTTCCTCGACAATCTTTCCCACGCCAAACTCCTCATCCATCTCTTCCAACATCTTTGCCTAAAAGAGCAAGAAAAGGTCACAAATTGTTTATCAGTTTCTTCAACCATCGCCCCCCCCCCCCTATCACATGTGCATTCGCAGATATCCCGATTATTTTGTCACCCAAAGCGAAGCTGTCCATGCTTCTTTTGTTTTAATAGTTACCTACGCCACAAGAAATCGCTCAAGAAATCCAAAAACAACAGACTCCTCTTACTGTCCCCATCACAAACAAACAAAAAAAGCTCGAGGCTCGGACCAGTCGCTCCCAATTTTCTTCATTCAATAAGCAAGAACTAGCACCCCTTCTGAAGTACTATCTCTTTCTAAGCATGCAGAGAGAGATAAAACTTCATTGTGTCCATGATGGGGTCTGGGAGCGGCGAAACGCCATTTGTGTTCCACTTAATATTTTTCCATACCTCTTTGAGAACCACACCAGGCCAACCAGCGTCGCGTAGCAAATACCCCAATGCACTTCATGCTTACTGGAAATGCCCCAGAAGACTCCACATTTTTTTCTTATCTCGCTCAAACAACCAAGTCCTCCCCCCCCCCCCCCCCCCCCCCTAAACCTGGGAGAGCTGGACCACTCCACCTCAAGATCTACGCCTGACACTATGGCCACTGCCGGTGGCCCACACAAAACACGTCAATGGGTTCGAGCAAACGGACTTGGCACCATGACCAGGGACCCAGCTGGACAGCGGCAACATAACTAAGAGTCGTTCAGATATAAAGTTTCTCCCTCTCCCTCCCATGTATGGGTTAAACTTTTATGTCCACTTACTTCCTAGTAGTATGCCATTATTACTGCTTCGTGGCAATGAAGAACACCATTTTACAGACCTGTGCTTTGTGAAAGTTACACAGCTTCATTCTTAAGTGATGTGGCCCTGGCTGTATTGTGCGGATTAACATGCAAATTATTAAATAAATAGATCAACATCGTGATGAAGTTCCAGTGAATTGAAAGCTGTAATTGACAACCCAGCTAAACAGCACCCAAGGAGTAAACCTCAACACTGAAAAAAAAAAAAGCCCCTTGCACTGCTAGAAAATAGCTTATTTCAGTCAATACTTACAATACACTCATGGCTTATAACCTTGTTTATTCTATCACAGTTTATCGTTTTTTTTTTTTAATTTATTTGATCATCATGCCACATTACCGCATGCCTTTGAGTTCAGACGACACCCACAAGATGCGCTAAACAACTTTCACGCATTTGAAAGCCTTCAGACATGCCAGAAATTGCATTTTCAGCTATTATGAGCAATGATGGAAGTCAGTAAAAGTGGGATAATATGTGCTCATCTAAGCATATAATAGTTTCTAATTATTTTAATTTATTTCATTCAAATATGCGCCTCCTTTGCACAAGTGAAGCTGGAGGCTCGGACCAGTCCCTCCCAATTTTCTTCATTCAACAAGCAAGAACTAGCACCTCTTTTGAAGTACTATCTCTTTCTAAGCATGCAGAGCTTTCCTAGCGAACGGGACAAACAAGGCGTATTGAACATCAATACATCTACTAGAAAATTTCATGACAGCATCGAATCTGCATGCAACCAAACTTACTCTTTTCTCTGCCTTTAGTTTTTCTTCTTGAAGCTTGCGGCTTTTCTGAACCCATCGCAAGGCATCGTCGTCCTCATCACTGTCTCCCAGGCCTTTCATCTCTCTAGAATGTGACAGTGTCTGGATATAGATAAGACAGTGCACTAGCAAAGAAACACACTCCGGGTTGCCACGTTGAACTCTTTCCTTACCGCTAGAAATGTGCTCATTTTTGGTGCTTTTATTCTTTGTATTTCATGGCGTATTAGTCGCAATGTATAACATATTGCATTAAATTGTATCCTGATCATTGGTGTTTTGAATGGAAGTAAAGCAGAAATAATTGCTCGAAGAGCTTTCGAGAATGCTTATGTGAAACTTCAAAGAAAGCACCTCAAGAAGCATGAATCAGGTTAATAAATTACTATTTTTAATATAAGTATGTACTAACACTAAAAAAAAAAAAAAGTCTGAAATTTACAAGATATGTGCCTTGATCCTAGTTTATAATAACCCCCCTCCCTCCAACCCCATTTTTGTTAACGTATTTGCTGACTCTACTTCGCAAAAATTGTATCCACAAAAGCACCCAACTCACCCGTACAAGCAGCATTAGTGTAGATAGCATAGTTGTTTTATTGAAAAAAATATTACTGGTAGTCTAGCTCATTGGCCCCCAAAGCCAGCGAATCGCCGGGCATAAGAACAGGGGCCATATTGCCAAATCTGGCGATTCGCTGGGTGGGTAGTAATGTTGGTTAAAAGATGTATTCGTAGATGGCCCGACAGCCAATCTATGCTGGACAAGTTTAGAGTTGTTGTCAATAGATGGCACCAGGTGTGCACATCATGATTATTTTATTTCTTTATTTCTAGCTGATATTTGTAGAATGTTATTGCGTGTGTAGTTCGTGTTCCGACACCTATGTGCCTTGAAGTAGTTCAGTGGGTGCATTTTCCATATCCTATTGCGCCAAATCTTGGAAAACAATATTCACCATGGCAGTGCAAAGTGCGCAGTGGAAAAAGTGGGGGGGAAAGAACGCCAACAGGTGAGAGTGTCAAAAGTGCAGTGTTGCTCCCCACATGCCTAAATGCCTAAGTGTTCCAAGCTTTCCCATGCAAAAATTACTCTGTGACCGGAAGTTAGGTTTCTGAATTGAAAAGCGCTGCTTTATATGGTAAATAAAACATATTGCTTCGCATTTATGCAGCATTAATTACTGTAGAGTATCATAGATACAGTCAAACCCGGATATTTCAAATCTGAAGGGGATCACAAGAAAGTTTGATATATAGGCATTTTGACATATAAAATAAAGATTGTATACAAAAAATTTTCAAGGGAATTTTCCTGCTGTTCGTTATACACAATAATTCGTTATATGTGGATTCGATATATCAGGGTTCCACTGTATAATGAGCATGACAACGAAAGTTTGCATAGCACGCAAAAAATAATCTGTATGATGGGCCATGCGGCAAGCATCATATTTGGTAACCAATGGGTTAACTTTGCGGAACCTGTGGCTGATAATTACTCACCTGTACTTCTCGGCAATTTTTCGCTTCTCTCGGTTTGCCGTGATCTTCTCCCTCAGCTTCTGCGCTTCCACTTTTTCTTGCATGTTCTCGGTCTTGACAAAGACCTCCTTCCGTTTGTCACCTTCATCCTCATTGGCATCGCCGACTGGTGCATCTCCAAGACCTACGAACATGGAGGGCACTACTAATATCCCCGTGCAAAAGCAACCTTCTTCAGTAGGACAAACATGAAGCCAAAAGAGATACTTGATTAGGACGCACTCGCACGAGCGATGGACAAAGATTGTGCGACAGACCGCAACTGGCGACCACAGGAGTGACTCATGACGAGAGACGACTATGACGGTGGCACCACAACAAAAAGACTCGTGAACAGAAACTTTGGGCACATGTTAAAGAACTCTGAATGACCGAAAGCAGCCAGCTGTTCTCCATTGTAGTATTGCTTGTACCTCTTGCATTGTTTGATAAATGAAACCCCTCCAATAATCAATGTTTAAATCAATGTGCCTATAGTCAGTGCAGTGCCTTAGGCACTTCATCTGGCCCGATTTTTTTAAGAGGAAGCTTTAGCTCGGAGCCAAATCCAATTTCTCTATTTAGATTAAATTTAAAACGCAGAAATGTCTTTCTGGGACAACCGCTGGACCGATCTGAATTAAATTTATTGCATTTGAAAGAAAAGGTTGAACTGTAGTGACTCTTGGAAGAAGAATATTATTTTGGGTTTGTAATTTTTTTACAAGATTTGCTAAAACTTGGTAGGTTTTAAGAAAATGGAGGCATGAAATTTACAAATTCGTAACTCAGCACCAAAAACACATCACAATTATGTAAACTGCAGCCGTTACAGCATCTAAAGCGGACAAATTTTATATAATTAATTTACAGCTTATGTAAAATTCTTACATCTACGACGATTTTGCAGAAGTCCTACTTGCAAGTTAGTGGTATGTTTCAGTGCAGTGAGTAATAATCAACTTTGTCCACTTTAGATGTATTATTAGATGCAGTTTTTACAGAAATGTGACATCATTTCTCACTGCTGAGTTATAGAGATGTGAACATGATAGCCGCATTTTTGAAATTTTGTAATTTCCAACAATATTTGTAAAAAAAAATTGATGCAGAAAAAAAACCTTCGTACAGTCATTAGATTTTAACATTTTCATTAAAATGCAATAAGCCTCATCGAAATCAGTGCAGTAGCTGCCGAGAAAAATGATCTCTTCGTTACCATGTATTTCATTCCCCCGAGCTAAAGCTTCCTCTTAGCACTTGCAATTTAATAAGAGCATAGTATCATAAGACAGGCCATAATAGTGGCTAAAAATCATGTACATAGAAAGTGCTAATAACAAGGAGACTTTGGACAACTGGTACTGAACTGTGAATGAGGCAAACATGACGGAGAAGAATGACGACACAACATGCACGACATTTAAAATCTTGGACAGTAATTATATATAAACATCAGCAGCATGCATCAGTGTACTTAGGCCTGAATTAGATCCTGGAAAACATTCCCTTTCCATGATACGTAGAATAAAACATGGCACAATATAAAAAGAATATAGGTCGTACAAGTCGCGTGACTTTCAAAGTGAGCAGAAATACTTGTGTAAATAATCTGGAACACTCGAAGGTTGAAAAATATTTTTTTAAATATATAAAAAAGTCAAATAATTTTTTTTTTAATTTCTTACCACTAGAAAAAGAAAGATGGAGGTGGCCCAAGAGCAAGCAAATGTGACCAGTGTCTCTACACACACATAGTGCCATTCAAGAGAACTCAATGGAAATCCACTGAATTGTAGAGCTCATTACCGAGCCACAGGTATTAAAAGTCACCACAATTTTGATCATGACAGTGACCGTAATGAACAAAGCAATTACACTTGACATTTCGGTTTTTGACATTTTTTACATTTCGATTAAACACAACAAATAATTCCCCCTATTCTTTCTCTGGCTTCGTTGCCTGCTTTAAGTAAGTTGTAACTAACACAAATAAAAATAGTAAGTCTACAATGGTATTCTTATTTAGGCCAGTACAAGGTAATGTGCAGAGCATTTTCTACTTCACGCAATAGCTCAATCGGCCACTCATTCTTATGAGTAACCTGAACTCTTAAGCAGTTCAGGCCACTGAGTGGAAATGGCCACTCGCTCTTAAGCAACCTGAACTCTTAAGAACCTCCTTAAGCAGGGGATGCATTTTGTTTCTCTTAGTGCTGAGGCTACAGGATAGCAGAAGTATCTTCAGCTTGAGCTGGTTTAACAGTGGCCATTTTAGTAGCCAGTAAACAATTATTCCACAAAACCAAGAGCTTTTATGAATCATTATCCCACATCAATCGTATTGCATCAATCAGAGATTAACTAAGAATTAACATTCATTGACCGGTGGAACACCGTCTAAACTTTTCGTTACACGGTTGCGACTGCAAGTGTACTTCAAAATTTGCAGACAGTATAGTTTTGTTCAGACATCAAAATGAAGAAGTTCACCTTACAGTCGAGGCTTGGCATATCATTAATAGCAATAGTACGTGATGTAAGTCCAGCCATCAATTATTATCTCTCATGCGTGCCCACATGTGTTCATGATTGACGGGTTGGCGCTGCCTTCCCCTTGAGCATGGGCAGATAAGTTTCCGAGCCTTACTTCTTTTTTGCCACTGTGCGGACCTCTCAGTTGATATAGTTGGCATTTGTGCTGCAATTTCCTTTGCTTCTGGTGTCTTGTGGCTGCATTCCTGCCCTTCAGTAACATTTATCTCTTAAATTAAAATGAAATTATGGGGCTTTACGCCATAATTTCATTTTAATTTAAGAGATAAGTGTTACTGAAGGGCAGGAATGCAGCCACAAGACACCAGAAGCATTTATCTCTCATAAGTCTAAGTTAACATGTGCTTTGCTCCCATACCTGGCTATAAGCAAAGATACCATGAATAATCATAAATTCGAAATGCGAAATCATGTAACCAAACGTGATCCAAATGTCAACAAATTCATAATTTGTATTTGAGGTATGAAATATTCGCATATCCCTTTTGGGATGTGTGAACCTCAAGTGCAAAGACATAGTAACTGAAGAAAGAAAGTTGCTAGCAATGAGAAAAATGGCACCTGGGATTCCTCCTCCATCAACTTGCAGCGGCTTGAGTCCAAGCTTGGCACGCAGCTTGCTGAAAAAAACACAAAAAAACACAGAGGTATGGCACGGTCAACAATTGATCACACAGGATAGCCAAAGCCAGCTTAAAAATCAGAATAAGAAACTTACTTGGTCTCGTCAATGCTGAGAGAAGATTTGTCTTTGTGTCCGGTATCACCTGAAGAAGGAGGCGAGAAATTAGCACATTTGTTGATTGCTAAGGTATTATAGACCCTCACCCTGACCACACAGGAGGCACTCAGACCAATACAAAGGAATTAGAAGAAGAATTTGTAGCTTTAAACCTTTGACAAGGCTAGCCAATACGCTAAACCAAGTTATGGCAGCTAAATAGACAGGGCTACTGCTTGACAAAGCAGAACTCACTGCTGTCAAAGCAATACTAATATGTAAGCCACATTTTCATTTCCCTTACCTTTGCTATGTAATTGTACGAGAAAATATCAGATTTCAAGGGTTCGGTTATAGTTAGCATAAATGTGCTCCTTAAGCTGAAAGAACAACAATGCAAAATAAACAAAGCATAAAGCTTTTATTGGCTTTGCCCATCGAGAGCTGTGCTGTGTAGCTAGTGGTAGATTGCTTACTGCTGTTAATGTGCTGTTAATAGGCACACAAGATGTAAATTTAATAGCAACACTTGACACGCTTCATGTCTCCCCGATTTGAATCCAGTTGTTCGAAGCAGACTTACGGTATCGGGGCCCTCCATTGCATTCCCACTCCATTCTGGAGAGTGGACATCTCCATTAATTCCACTCCTTTTAACTCCTCAAAATGGTGAGAGTTGAACCATTCCCACCAACTGGAGTGGCTGAGCTAAACCATTCCATTCCTCTAACTCCAGCAAATGAAACGCTTCCTCTATAATTTTTTTGCTTTCACCTTGCATGCCTCAAAACTAAAAATGTATTTTTGAAGTCTTAACAATGTTACAAATAACGTTAGGTACAATTTTTTTCACACAAGAAGCATGTCCGTAGCCCGTCATCTCTGCAGTGCCTTGCTGCCTGTAATATCTCTAATATCTACTGTTTCACAGCAAACCTTTCTTTGCAAACCCTTTCAGACTTTCTGATAGTCGCTGAGTGCTGCTGTTCTGCCAAATAGCTGATACTTCAAAAAAAAAAAATGAATTATGTGCCCGATGGTGGAATCGAACCTCGGTCTGGAGGACCACAGTTCATTCCACGGCAGCCCGATGCTCTAGCCATTAGGCCACAATCGCACATATGCATCTATAGTGCCATCACCAACTAGCTCCTTTAACATGATCAGTGCATGTCACACTGCGTAGATTGGGGGCAGGAGAACACATGCACATTCTTTACACCAACAATGCAGGAACGAAATGTGCAAATTTATAGCATTTGATTAACCACTTCTCGAACGTGTTGCTTCACGTAGATTCCAATATGTGCGTTGGACCTGCATATTTTCTTTAAAAGAAGCCTTTTGTGAATTTTGGTTTCTGCAAAAAACCTCTGCCTATGTGCTGTGAAAGGAATCACCAGCCCTCAAAAAAGAAAGTAATGCGTGATCACTCAGACGGTAGAGCACATGCCTGGTCAATACAGTATCTATCGTAAAGAACCTTATTTCACAAGCACACATACAAGATGCACACTCAAGATAATTACACGTGTCATAGGACTACACAAAGGGAAAACACACAATAGACACACTAGACACACAAATGCATAAATAAACTTTATTATCTTGCCTATCAGATAGCGTCGACTAATATGCTAGCTGTGCAGGTTATAAATCACGAGTATGTTATTTGATTGCAAAATAAATACAGTTACTTGAGATCAAAATATTTCGAAAACGAGTCAATTTGAGGCGACAGGCTGAAATGCGATCCCTTTTCCGAAGTAGCTCCCGCCTCGCATCTAAAAAAGTGAAGAGACAACTGAAAGGCTCACTCTCTAGGCATCTTCAAAACCATTATTTCAAAAATTGTCGATTATAATCGGGGCTTTCATAAGTCAAATTTAGCCTCGTTGTGTTTACGTAGTTTTTATTCAGTTTGGGATTAAAGTCAAACCCAACACTAATTTCAAAATTAGGGGCATCGATTTTTCATATACTATTCACAATGCACACGAACTATATAGGTGGCACGCGAGGTGATCCATGATGGCGGACAGAGAGAGTATCAGAATTCTTGACTGCACAACCGCGTCGTAGCACGCCGGGCCTTCTCTCATCCTTCTCGCTGCATGCCGAGTGTATTCTTATTTTTCAGAGTTTATTCTCACCGGCTGCAGAATGCCGCTGCCTTTTACAAAGCAGCTATCTCAAGGAGAGATTAGGAGACAACTTGAAACCTGCGAAAAAAGGATCCAGTGTCTAATTGAAGGCGAAGAAGTTTTGAACACTGGCCATCTAATTTGCTGCGGCGTTAAGACGTGCAGTGCTCGCGCTGTTACAATTCAAGGACTGTGTGTGCAGACTTTGCACTTTCGAAGGACGTCCCACGTCCAAGCTTTCTGTTGCTTGGTGCAGCCGCAGTGGCCCGCACATGTTGCCACGGCGTGTGTGCCCCGTAAATATAAATGAGCCTTGAATGTAATAATCCACGCCCCGCGTAAATATAGATGACTAGCGTGCATAACCATAAGTATGTGCGCGCGTGCTTGTTATTTTACGGAGAATGGCACTGTTAATCTTACTGAAGGATGTATTGCGATGCAAAGCGTATCTAGAACGAATGCTAAGGCTAGAGTGCAGCATTATCAGTTTACGCCACAAAAGTATGCCAATCTTGTTTTCAAATTCGGTTTTAATTGAAAAGGGTCAGTGCAAGCAAATATGCCAGAGACCTAGCGATCGGCGCGCAGATGCGAACCTAGTTACGTTATGATGCAATAAGCCTGGCGAGGTCGAGGAAGTGCTTCAGCGTGCTGCCCACATTTTTTGTCTGCTTCCGTTTTGCCTGCCACTGAGACAAAAGTGAAGATTGGTGGGGGAGGGGGGGTAGTAATTTTTCCAGGTCACCTCTCCGAGTTGCTGTTATGCCTCCTTCGGGACACTCGACAGCATGCCAAAAAATGTGGTGCGTTCAAATTACCGTGAACTCGTGCAGGGTACAACCGTTAGCAACGTCGTATTTGTGAAATGTGCTCTTGCTAAAGCGAATACATTTCTTGACAACCAAAAGTTGCTGTCTTTAAAGGCACTTCATTCTTGTAACGCAGAAAGGTTTTCATGTGTTCAAAATTGTAGAATGTGCATAATATAGTGTTGTTTGTAATTACCGCGGCAGAGGTGCTAGTCAGCGATAGGTAGATGGTGAAAGAAACGGTAAAATTACAAGTCTAGTTTAGTCTAAACGGCAAACTTGCCTGTTTGGTTTCCTCAAGATCAATATTTAAGGTTTCATGACTATGAGTGTGTCCATTCAACTCCAACTTCATTCAGGAATCTCGGGCTCCCATTCCGTTCCCATTCCCTCAGTACAACGGGTGCAATCATTCCATTCCGGTTATTTAAATAACTCCGTAGCCGCCACTCCGCAACTCTGGTTCGAAGTATCGAAGCCGACATAGCAGATTCCTTCCTGAAACACTACATACCTTAGACTATAAACCCCGTTTTTCTTTTATTTTATTATCCGAACCGTGTGCTGTAAATGCACTCGTGTTTAGAAAATATCTCTAAGAAACCGCTAACCGTCAAAATCAAAATAATAAGATATCGAAAACACCATCGCGTGAGGATTCGCGTAACCGAACGCGAAGCTTTTCACGCAGTTAACTACCGCAGATATCGCTCAGAATCGAGTTGTTTTCATGCTGAAGTGCGAGAAAGCGTTTGTGTAGCTATGTTTCACACGAACTGAGCATAAGATAAACATTAAAATTACAGTCACTAGGCTTGTCACGACAGGGTACAGTGATCAGTACATATTTCCACTTGGGTCACTCACTTTCCGAGCCACTTTGCTCTTGCTTGGGTCTTGGCGATAATTCGCGTTCCTCTTTGACCCGGACCTTTTCGACGGGCTGCACTTCATCGTCGACGGTGGCACGGGCGCGTTTGCGGTCACGGTGCCGATGTTTTTCCTTGGTGCCGTCTCGCTCCCTCGATTTAGAGCGCGAACGCCGAGACTTCTTCTTGTCCTTGCTCTTTTCCTTGTCCCTATCACGCTCACGATCCTTGTCCTTGTGTTTTTTAGACGAGCCCATCGCTCCTTTGTGTTGTTTTTCACGGGTAATTCGCGCAGGTAACCACCTCGGTTATATGGGCTTCAAAACAACGCTTTCGCTACGTTGGCAGCCATGTTTCCCTTTCGTGATGCACTAGCGATAGCGTTTCCGGTGTTTCCAATCGTTTGTCATTTTCTTGTGACATCATTACTACCATTATTAACCTGAATTTAGAGGAAATATAACAGCCGAACATCATCGAACTGCATATTTTAACAATAAGTACTTTTATTGCTTTGGCGGCTCAACACGATTTTGAATTTGCGCTGGATTTGTCACAAATAAAGCATCGAGTAAGGAAATACATGTGCACGGACTTGAGAATATTCGCCAGCAAGCGGCGGCTGTAATCTGTCATGATAAATAAAGTCATGACCGATAAGTAGCATTCTCGACAGGAAAGTAGCGAGCGCAGAGAGAAGAGACGCGAGCAAGTCAGATGACGGTTGTCGTTGTGGGAGAAGTTAAGCCGCAAAGGGTGCAATAACAGTGTTTTATTGCGATAGCAATTATATGGACACTCAAAAGCAGATTTCTGCCGTCGGCGTCGCCGTGAGGTTCCGTATGACGTCAATGGAGATGAAAGCGTCGCCGATGATAAGATAAGTGGTTCTTGAGGGAAAGGGAAAGGTTGACGCTATCTTCTGCAGCCCTTGAGGGAGCACGGCTCAGCGCGCGCCGAACGCTATATGTGCGAGTGAAAGGGCGCGAGGGGCGCGCGCTTTCACGGGGAGTGAACGCACGGCGGAGAACAAACGCGCGTTCTGCGCCGTGTTCCCTTAAGGGCTGCAGAAGTAGGCGTCTCTGTTCTCCTTCACAATCACCATGTATGTAGAGCAAACGCGCCTTCTTCCGACGCGCGAGAGGCCGTGGGGGAGGGGGAGAGAAGGGAGGAAGTTTGTATGGGTGTTCTGTGGTTTAACTGCGGCACCAAGTGCCTATTTATATAAGAGGCTCCGGCAACAGTCACCAACGCCGCACGCATTTTGAGCGAACGCGGGCAAAACGCCGACGGCGTCGACAGCAGTTCTGCGTGTTGCCGGTGCTGCTGCATGTCCAAGTTTATACAGCTGATAAAGCTAATATCATTACTCTGTATAGCTCTCTACAAATTGGCTATCGCAACTGATGCTTCGCCTTTTAGGTGAAACTGCGACAACTTTTTAAAACAGTTTACACAGTTTGTTTTTTTTTTTCACTGCAAATAAAGATTATTTGGGGCGTATTTTAGTCCAGCTCACCGATCATCGTCATCTGTTCAACGCGACTGGTACATTGCAGGTCACGAACGGCATGCGTGTTATCAGCATGGCATAGCGCATTCTTGACAGGAAAGTGGCGAACCCATACTGAGTTTTCAGAGAAGGAAACGCAAGATAGAAATGGCGTTTATTGTTCGGGGACAACATACACCCTATATAGTGTAAAAGTTTTTCAGAGTATACACATTGCAAGACACACTAAAAAGTTTACGCCATTTGGGGTGTATCTTGTCCACAAACATGCAATAATCGTCACCTGTCTCTCGCGTTTCGTTTTCTGAAAGCTCTGTCTGAGCTCGCTAAGTTCCTGTCAAAAATTCTAGCTCACGCTAATTCCGTTCCTCACAAAAAAAAAAGTTTAC
Organism: Dermacentor silvarum; assembly: GCF_013339745.2. Taxonomy (NCBI): domain Eukaryota; kingdom Metazoa; phylum Arthropoda; class Arachnida; order Ixodida; family Ixodidae; genus Dermacentor; species Dermacentor silvarum. The sequence continues at coordinate 20,944,566 of NC_051160.1, read as the reverse complement.
ACCCTTTGGGGCGTATCTTTTCCCTAAACAATTAATCACTAGAGAGGTTTAGATTAGGGGGACGCAAGCGTAGGGGCCCGCTGCGATCATGTACTTAGATTTAGGTGCACGTTAAGAAACCACAGGTGGTCGAAATTAAACACTACGGTGTGCCTCATAATCATAAGACAAGACAGGGGGCGGACTTATCTTGAAAATTCGATTATTGTATCTAACCTCATTGTGTTCGCAGCAATATATTAGATGTATGTCGATCATGTCGTGGTCATTGTTGAAGTTATCAAAGCAAAAAAGTCATGATCAGTTGTGTCAGCAATTCTCAAAGTACGGTGATGTTTTAACGCGCTACGGCTGCGGCCGGCATCAGATGAAGGCTTCATGGGTTGGGCTTCCCCACGCGACACATACCAGGGCTCCCGAGGAGATGCTTCCCCACCAAGCTCCTGACATGTCGTTCAACTTTTCAGATCAGGAAATTCGACGCGAATCAGATGCGATGTTTTTTTCACATCCGGAAATTGGGCAGACTTGTGCGTAAGTGAACCGTTCGTCCAAATTACTGATATAAGAGATTGACTCCAACCAAATAAGGTAATTTACTAGCCCGACGTTCTTCAGGGGCTATTCTATTCGAAAAAGGCTGCTACTGGAGTCGTGGCACATTCAGAACACGGCGGGTAATATAAACCGCGTGAAGGGCATCTTTGTATGTTCATGGCCTTGCAGACGCGACGAAGGGAAGAAAGGAACTGGTTCTTTTGTAAAAGGAAAGGTTGGCGCTATCTTCTGCAGCCCTTGAGGGAGCACGGCTCAGTGCCAAAGAAGAAAGGAACCCCCGCTCTAGGTCAGCAACACCAAAACATCTCGTCCCCCCCCCCCCCCCCCCCCCCCCCGGCCCTCGTCAACGCATTCCCAGAATCGGACAACCCAGCCGACCAGCGACGCCGAAGCCGCCCCCCACCACCACCACCTCTTTCGTCTGTCAAGAACAGGCGCCCCGTCAAGTGTCACCACACCTGACGCTCTCCCCTCCCTCCCCCCCCTTCCTCTCCTTTCTTACGATGGACCTTTTAAAAGCGGCACACCGCCACTTCCGAAGAATACCCCCTGAAGAAGGAGCCGAATTGGTTCCGAAACGTCGGGCTAGTAAATTTCCTTATTTGGTTGGAGTCAATTTCTAAGTCTTAATCAATTTTCCCAACCAGACAGGTAATTCTGTCGAAATGTTTAGCTTCAAATTACTGATATCGAAGTTCGAATATTTTAACGAAACACTAACGATATGAAGTTATAAGCACGCGCTTCGTTTAATTTTTCGCTTTTTTTTTTTTTCTTAGCATGCTGTCAGCAATCCTGGGATTGTATTTCACATCAAAAACTTAGTTGCAAGTCCAGCCGACTCCTCCCTTTTACTTGTGTGCTCGTGTTCATTTTTTTTTTTCCCTCACCTGTTGGAAGAATCTTAACCTTACCATAGTCCCTTAATAGCTGAGGGACTATGACGTTACTATGCACCAACTCGCTTAGCAAACCACTCTACTTTTTCTGGTTAATCCCCCCACCTTTTATTGTATGCTGTATGCCCCCTCAACCCTTTTTCTTTATTTTTTTATTATTTTTTATTACCATCGTTTGCCGCCTTCTCTGCAGCTGACGGGCGCACCTTGAAGATGTTTGTGCCACTTAAGTGTCGTCGTAAAGAATTCCGCCGCGGAGGTGACGCCACTCGAGGGCCTCCATTTTCAGATGTTTCCCACATACGGGGTGATCATTCTTAAGTTTTATGGAATTGTTAAAAATTGCATGTTGCAGATAACGTAACTCTAGTCCTTGAGTTTATGGTCTAGTCCTTGAGATTATGGTTTCAGAGAGGCGGACATTACGTGCACAAAAAAATCGAAATACATATTCAAATAATTAACATGATTTTACTAATTAACTTCCTAATTAATTACCTTAAGGCAGATATTGGAACTTGCGAATTGTAGCCGGTGAGTTTGTCAGGCGTATCCACTTGGAAATAATTTCCATAATAACACCAATTTGGAGATATGCGCCATCAAACTCGCCGTAAGAACGCACTATTGGTATACTTACTTTTTTTTTTTTAACAAAACGCTGTTTTAGGCACTGAAGCACAAAATCAACTGGAACCCCCATGTATATGGTCCCACACTTTGGGAAATTATATCTCGAAACTGCATGGTATCATTCTGGAAATTCAATTTCAAGTAGATGCGTCCTGCAAAAAAAAAAAAGAAAAAAAAATTAACTCGCCGGCTACAATTCGTAAACTGCATTTTTTTTTCAATTCAATTCTTTTTTATTGATAAGTAAATTAGTACATAGACAGTAGTATACAGGAAGGGGTCCCAAAGTAAAAACTGCAGGCGGGACCCCTTATGGGCCGAAAAGTAATTAATTAAGAAGTTAATTAGTTAAACATGTGATTCGATTTTACCTGCTATAGTAATGTCCGCCTCTTCGAATACTTCAGCTCAACGACAGGAATTGTGCTATCTGCCACACGCCATTAAAGAAAGATTGCGGACATCTTTAAAAAACATTATCACGCTGTATTCGCTTTGTGTATAAACGACGTGGCGTTGGGCTATAGTTGGTGATCTTCATGAATAAACATATATTGCGTGCAAATTTACACCACACAGAGAAGACGACGCTCTCTGGTGTTCGCGTGTGGTAACAATTTGTCGCGCAATATGTTTATTTATGTATATATAGACAGAACCCAAGAAATGTTTTTTCTTTAAACCTCCTTGGCAAGCCTGCCCCAAATTCCCCATGGATCCTCCGAGAAATAGCGATTTCAGCAACGCGGAGTAAAAAGAGAAAGAGAAAGTAACTTATATGTAATGCGCATTTATTTATTTACTAGTAAATGAAATCGCCTGCGTTTGTAGCTAGCTTAGACCAATGTATGCACCACGTGCAGGGACGCTTTTGCGTATGTGCGCAAAACGCTCATGCCATGCAGCAGCAGAAGGCTTCGCTGTAGAGCTGACTGAGCGCAGCGTGGCTTCGTCATTTTTGCAGGAAAACGCACTACTCGTGTCTGTTGCGCCTCTGACCATTCCAACAGCGCGTGCATAGACCGTCGATACCGCGCCAGCATTGAAATTCTTGTCCGCAGAATTCTTTTTCTCTCTCTCTCTCTCTCTCTCCTCTTGCTTGGCACAAGATCGGTCGCCGACCCGCAAGATGTTATCACTTGTCCACAGACTGCTTTCATCCCTCTCTGCGCGCTGTTGAACACCCCCCTCCACCCCAGGGAGGGAGCGCGAGCACCAAAGCAGTTCCCCACAAATTCCCTGAAAATAGTCATGCCGTCATAGTTGCATTCCACCAAGTAGGAATGCATCGTTGTCCTGTCGCCTTCTCTTCTTGTTGGCGACGTTCAATAGCATTTACCATCGCTCAACCATCACCGAGCACGTAGAGGGGTTGGTGGTCTGGGTTTGGCGGCGGTGAAGGCGACGCTGTTGAATGGGAACAATACTTCGTCCTACTGTACCCTGTCAAAATAAACGGGCACTCGCCTAAGGTCCAAAAGGAAAATAAAATGACGTTTCGAGACCGCTATATACGGGTCCCTTGTTCACAATGAAGATGAGCGCAAGAGGGGGCGATTATTTATGTGTTAGGTGGCGTAAAGTGCGCACGTAAATCTTGGGGAGGTTACCCCGTGTCCGGTTAATCGCGTTTTTAGTCGTTCGAATATGTAAAGATTCCAAGAGTAGTCGTGAAGATTATGGTTTCTCTGTCGCGATTATGCTCGCAGCCTACCAATAGATGACGTGGTTAGTAGTCATGATCCGCCAAGGTGTTCAAACTTGCATTGCCTTTCCGGACATTGTTCTGGTATATGGTACGGTACAATGGTACGGATACACAGGAAACGGTCGACACGCCTCTCCTTTTCTGCTTCGGTCCTGGGTTGCGACGTCAAGCACAAGTCTAGGCGTGTTCGCTTGCAAGTTTCTGGGGAGGCGAAATGGCCTTCCTTTCTTTCCCGCTACATTGCAATCGAGTGGGCAAAAACCTTTCTGCAACGGAGGGGAAAAGGAAAATTTGCACGGCAGCTTCTCTTTTGTGTAGATCGCCGATTTTTCTTCGCTACTGGGATCTCGATGAAAACTAGAGGTCAGTGAACTTTCTTGCGTTCCGCCTCCACTGCGACTCGACCGAAAAAAAAAAAAAAAAACGCGACTTGTTGCGCAGCCGCAGATACATGCTTAGCTAAGATCGTCGATATGCAATGTCTAAGCTAACATGCCAAAAATAATTTTAAAAATATCACCTGTATTATACATTGCCGCTTGAATTATAACATCAGTCTGGCCGCACATTCTTGTGCAGTAAGATAAAGTAATTAAATACCGGCCGCCATAAAAACGAATATATTCACTTAGATTTTCTGGCTATATATTACACATGTATATTATACTAGATAGGCCAACGGAAAGCATAAGCCAGAACACTAGAATAATTAATTAACCCCATAAAACCATTTTCTATAACGGCCTTCTGTTACACCAGTTTTCTTCTCTCTTCTATATGATTGGTAGGAAATATGGTCATTGGTTCCGGAACGATTCCTTCCATGGACAAAACCTTTTCTCGTACATATAGCAGCGAGTTCGAGAGGTGTTTTACAACATGAAGGTCATGTATATTAGCTAATTAAAAGATTGCCCGAATGACTGTAGGTCTGTAACCCAGCTCACGGTGCATGGTCTTGACAAATCTTGTCTATGGAGACTTTCCACATTCATCAGTGAGATGACCAGTGTGTGGGTCACCCCCTTCCATTGTGCTTATATATATATATAAAAAAAGACTTTACATCTAGGGTGTTCATGCAGTTAATTTTGGTGTGCATCACAAGCGCTGTGATGCGTGCTATCCTCAAAAAAAAAAAAAAAATACACGAAGAACTTCTCTCACCAAACTTTCTCAACCCCTCCCCTATCGGGAATATTGTTTTTGTACGCCTCCACATTCGGTGCCGACTGCGGGCCGTCTGGTGGGGTCGCAGAACCCATCACTCTCCAGTACCGATTATAAAGTTTTATGACTGACTGCACACAATCTTGGCGTTCTATGCCGGAGATTGACGACATCCTGTCCAGCACGATTTCACGGTGCCCAGACGGGGCATGTGTTCTTCGAAACAGCTTCAGCGATTAGAGAGTGTGCAGAGTGACAGTCCCATATCGTTTTCGAAGGATAAAGAGATGACGACGTCAAATAAGTGACAACTGCGGCACTTTGGAGATGATTTACGAGCCTAATGCGTTGTCGACATTGAAGAAGTCACAGCACACATTGGGCGCAAGGTACTAAGGGTGTCTTGTCACTTTTATTTCCTCTTGTCACGTTGCTCCTCCGTCCAGTAGCGCACCCCAGAGGGAGGGGGGGGGGGGGGGCAAGCACGTATTTGCATAATATGGAATATCCTTGCTTTAGCCAGATGAATCCAACAGCAAATGAAATGGCCAATAATTATAATAATAATGACACCGAGGATGATGACGACGATTAGTTCTTCCGCGTTTTACTCAAAGTAATTTAAGAGTGAATGAATAAATACAAGACAATGATAGATAGAGTGTTTTTCTTAATCAGGAAAATTCGACCTCGGATTGTAATGACAATGTGAACAGAGCACTGAAGGAAGGAAGGAAAGAGTGGAGAAGGAAAGGCAGGGAGGTTAACCAGTTCAGCACAACCGGTTTGCTTCCCTACACATGGGAGCGGGATGAGGGGGAATGAAAGATGGGGAGGAGAGAGAGAGAGCACACAGCACAGCACACACCAGTAGCGCACCCAGGATCTCTGCCGGGGGGGGGGGGGGGGGGTGGCAGTTTGCCAATACCATCTAAACAGCACTAATTTCGATTTCTTCAGGGGAAATTGTCAAAAAAATGCGCTTTTTGCGAGTGTGCAGACGATTGCGCGTCTTACATCTTAGTTGCAGCACTCAAATGTGTAAGGAAAGAAAAGGGGTTAAACAAAAGGAGGGGTTAAGTCGGCCTCAGGGGGGGGGGGGGGTTACAACCCCCGAACCCCCCCCCCCCCCCCCCCCCCCCCCCCTTCGGTGCGCCACTGGCACACACATCGTCAGTCACAGTCCGTCACTCTTGCGTGGTACCTGACATCACTGTCACAGCCGCTTGTCCAAGCCCGTGTCTTTTAAAAACCGAAGTAGCCCCTTCGTCGCCTTCAGCTGCGATGTCTTCTGTCGACGACATGTGAAAATCACTTCAACTGACATTGGTCTGCTGTCCCCCCCCCCCCCCCTTCCCCGCTCGGTGCGCCATTGCCTCCGTCCCTGTATCAAATAATAAAAAAAAAATAGAAATAGAGGGTTTTACGTGCCAAAACTACGATCTGAATATGAGGCACGCAGTAGTGGGGGACTCTGGAATAATTTCGCGCCCACCGAATGCTGCCGCCGTGGACGGGATTTGATTCCGCGACCTCGTGCTTAGCAGCCCAACACCTTATAAGCAACCACGGCGGGTTCTCTCAAGTTTGCGCTATTGTTTCAACGTGATGTACCAAGAAGCTCAAGCTGCTCTTGTGAACTTATTTTGTGGTACCTGTGCCTAACGTCAACGTGTCTACTACTCGAGATGACGAGTATTTTTTTTTTTTTTTTAATGCGTCAGTATACGGTATAGTGTACGGCGCATATCGCAGCGGCCCGTACAATAACAGACAACTTCAAATGCTTGTTTCATGCAAAGTGGCTGTCCCTGTCGCTAATCGCGCGGTAAAATGTCGGTCAGCGCAGCAGACATGTTTGTGCAAGCAAGCACAAGTCGTTGTCTGTAGTTGATCGCACTCCCACATAGCGAAGCATGGTCCAGTTGTTTCTCGGACACTGTATTTCACCAACCACCCGTTGCTTGAACACGCTACTCACAGTTTTGTTTTTCTATCACCAAGCCGATAGCAACGGATAGACCAACGCGGTGCTGTGTTGCATCACACTCCTTTCTTGAATGCACCCTGACATATGTGTTGGCGCTGAGCCGTGCTCCCTCAAGGGCTGCAGAAGATAGCGCCAACCTTTCCTTTTCTCATAACCAACCACTTAGTAGTAGTAGTAGAACATATGTCAGTCATCGGCTAGGCGAAGTAAAAGTGCGAAATGGTGAACAAAAAAAGAAAAAAGTTCTGACATTGCAAGTTGCCGTGACGTCAGCTGCCCATCCAGAATATGGGTCTCATCGAGATATATGCCGACCCTGTCACGTTGCTGAACGATAAACGCGCGGCGACAACGATTGTAATATGCGAGAGGCGCTGTATCTAAATTTAAACTTAAGCTCTACGATTCCACGCAAAAAAAAAAAAAACAGAAAAAAAACGATATGATTTTGAGGCACACCTTATATAAAGTGGGATCTACTCCGGGACTTGGGCCGGTATTTAAACCTTCGACCTTGTGCTTAGCACATGGCGAGGTAGGGGGCCCAAGGCTTCGAATTCATTAGGATCGTCCTGTGTTCTCTAAGTGCGACATGGCTCTGTAATCAAGGGATTGTAATCAGGAATGCGGCCGCCGCAACTGAGACTCGAAGCTGCGACCTCGTGCTCGGTAGCAGAACCACAATAAGCGAGACCCAGCGGCCAGTGCGTCCGTGTGTCTTTCGAGATAGTCCACGAACCATTCTTTATTTCTTTTTTATTGTACGATTAACCGCTTAGCCCGAAGGCACTACCGCAGGGAGGTTACAATTCGACTTAAAAAAAAAAAAAAAAACTCGTCTTCATTGACACAGCCCACTTGCTGACTTGATAGGCGATTCCATTCGCTAATGTAACGAAGAAAAATTAATTAGCATACACATTAGTTCTGGTGCGATATTCTAAAAACTTAAAACAATGATCAGTACGCGCAGAGACATAATGAGGCCTGTGGAAGTATTTCGACAGGTATACCATGAAATATTTGACGATGAGTGTCAGTCACAATTTTCTTCGTCATCAGGAACGAATATCCCATCCTATTTCATTTTTCATATTGGTACAGCTATCAGTTCTCGAGTGCCTACTTAGGCAGGGTGTCATTCAAGAACCTTGATAAGTAACTTTTATTTGCCAAATAAAATGTCTGAACGCAGTACCAGAAGCCACGCTGCTGCCGCCTGTCAAGTTCTCTACTTGGCACGGGGGGGGGGGGGGGGGGGGGGCAAAAGTCAATGATAGCGGTAACGTGGCATGACGGAAACGAAAGCTCTGGCTGCTGTCAGGTTTCGCGAGCGGTCAGTCCACTGTTCGCGACGATTGGCGTTCTTGACACAGATAATTGGTCGCAAATCACATACACCGTATCGCGAACTCATCGGAAAACCGACAGCAGCAACGGCACTTCCAAGAAATAGCTTTTTGAACTGACTGCAAAAGAAAATAACAGAAAAAAAAAAAGTAATATAAGCAACGTTTTTCTCCCTGCGCGAAGTGAGAGGGAAAAGAAAGATTTCAGATCCCATGTTCAAGCGGAACGATGGAAGCCTCCTGGACACGCTTTATCACGTGCACCCAAGACAGGTTTCCCTTTGTACGCCTCAAGAAAGGAAGAAAAGAAGTAAGGGGGACGCCTATCTGCCGGCCTTCCCCAACTGGTCTCCCCCCCCCCCCCCGCTACCTCCTCTCCAAGAGAGGAGGTACCCCACCCGAGGAACGCCATTCGCTGCCTGCCATTGGCTAAGGTTGGTCCTCTCGCTCCCCCTCTCCACCTCCTTGCAGGCCCCGCACGACGTGTATCGCACCAAGGCAGAGACACTTCGTTCGTGTTCGTCATCGTGACCACAAGTTCATCGCAACTGGTAAGTTGAAGACCTCGTGGTCAAACTTTTCGCCGACATCATATCGCAAGTGCGCCTGTGGAATCACTTGAAACTTTAGTGGATCGAGCAAAAAAGGCTAGGCCGGGCTGTACAGAGAAAGTAAACGTGTTCAAAGGTGTGTAAAAGGCAAACCACATTAACCATTACCCCCTTCACGCGTTCAGAAGATCATTCGTTGTTGTTCATGCCACGTGCAATGTGCCATCGCCTTGGCAGTTTTGAAGAAGCGGCGCAACTTTGTCCACCTAGTTAACGTGCATTTAATCAACCTGATAAGCCACGTTTGATACACAGTGACAAAAAAGGGAAACGTGTCAGCTGAATCTCGTGTCCATATTGTTAACTGCTGCCATGTTGCTCGAAACGGGCTCCGCTATTAGATTATCTTATCTGATTCCGTGTCAGCTTCTACTCGCGGTTGTGGCGAAAAAGACTGCAGCAGGTCTAAGAAATTAACGCGTTGCTGCTGGAAATGCTACCCTGCCGTATCCCCCCCCCCAAAAAAAAAAAAAAAAAAAAAAAATTCCAGCTAACCCTAAGGGCCCACGAAGTTAAGGGGGTTTCATTGTAGGTGACTATCAACACTTGGGCAAGTTATGTTCCCTACAAGGCTTCCTTTTGCGCAAATGCATTCGTTTTTCTTTTTTTATTCAAAAGCAGAACATCGCGTGGCTTTAACCTGTCGCTAGCTGTCTTGAATACCGCTTCTGTTGAGGTCCATCGTATGCATCCTGCTGTTTCTTTTCTTTTCCTGTTCTACGAATTGCCAGCCGTCGTTTGCAAACCCCCTCAAAAACCCACGTGGCGATTACATGTAAGGCCTAGCAAGAGATAATACGTCATCGTCAAGACTCGTGCGCATGCGCACGAGGTTGCACGTCTCGCAAGGATGCATTCGCGTGTCTTGATAGCATGCAAGATTGTTTGTGTACCGTGCATTGCGTGTACAGTCAAGCACAAAATATAACGAACCATGAAATTTTGAGAAACAGCTAAACATGCAGTCGAACCAACGTAGAACGAAGTATTGTGTATATCGAAATGTAAAATCCCCTTGAACATTGTTATTATGTATATATCGAATTACCGTTATATGTAGCTACTTCGCGGTCCCCTTATTTAATGTTGGCTCTGAAGCCACAGCAATAATTTTTTTTGTGTGTGTATGGACGGCAGTTATGCATGCACATTTAACATCGCAACCGCCCAAGCAATAATACACAACTTCAAATGATTGCTTCATGCAAAGTGGCTGTCCCTGTCGTTAATCGTGCGGCAAAATGTCGGTCAGCGCGGCAGGCATGTTTGTGTAAGAAAGCATAAGTCGTTGTGCTATAGTTGATCGCACTCATACTTAGCAAAGCATGACTCTGTTGTTCTCGGACACTGTAATTTCATCAACGACCCGTTGCTTGAACACGGTTGTCACAGTTTTGTTTTTTACCTCACCACGCCGGTAGTAAAGGATAGACCAATGCAGTGATGTGTTGCATTACCCTCCTGGACGGTAAACTTTTGTGGTCGACTGTACGTTCTTTTATGTTGACTCCTGTCAATCAATCGCATTGTGGAAGCTCTCTCATTTGTGTACACAGTAGTGACAGGGATAATTAATACCTCCAGTTCAGCACTTCTCAATAAACGCGTTTGTACTTATTCCACCAGTAGTACATTGCCTTTATCAAGAACCTTCCCTTTTCCCACTCCTGAAAGCAACATTCTCTTCAGAGAATATTGTATCGGCGGCAGCGACGGAGTAGGAACTGATGCACTACCTTCCTTTGTACTGAATGCTTCTTGCCAAGCACACGTTTGTTTATCCTCTTAGATCACCGCATCAAAGGCGTTAGTCAGATAACGGGCCCTCTACTAGAGCCCTCTGCCGCTGTCGGGAAATGCCTCGGAATGAAGCTGGTATTAGAGGTCTTGCAGAAGAAGGTCGCTCGAATTTTCGTGCGGCTTTCCGTGATACGGGTAACCCGAGATATATATCTCGCGAAGGACCCAATTAATTTGCGCCTGTGACATTCATCAGTTCACTGCCGTTCAGATTTTATCGCAGAACTGCTTTTGCAGTATGGTGAACCTGTAAATATTCCTAACTATACATTCTCTCTCTCTGCCCATTCTCCAGCAGTTCCCCAAAGTCAATCATGAGGATCGGCGCTCTTTTGTTGGCGCTCGCTGCCGTCCTGGTCGTCGGCGAAGCCCACAGCTCCAAGTTCCTGCCCGCCGTGCGAGCGAGCCTCCAGCTGGGCTCCCGCCTGCTGCGTCACGTGGCCGCGGTCAAGGACAGGCTCCGCGAGGACGTGGAGCGCCACCTGCTCCGTCACGTCGAGCATCGTCCGGGACACGAGTTCGTGTTCGAGCTGCCCAGCTGGAAGAAACCCATGCTTCCGCGGCCGTGGACGAGTCCTGCGTTCCACAGCTCCTTCAGCTATCAAGCGAGCTCCTCCGGTCTACACATGCTGCCGCTGCCTTTCTTCCCGCGTCCCATGCCCGCCATTGTGGTGGTTCCTTGCCGCAACGTCAAGACCCACATCGCGCACTTCGTATTGCCTTGCATCAGGATCACCGGCGAGTTCGGGCGTCCGGCCTCTGGCCTTGGAGCTTCGCAGCCCAACAACGTCACGCAGGAGACTTCGAACGTCACGGTCGACGACACCACCAGCGACCTCGCCCCGAGGGCACCGACGAGCACAATGACCTACGGAACGGACGCGGAGGAACAATACGTCACAGGTGTGGCCACCCGAGCCGTTGACGTCACCGAAAACTCGTCCACCACAACCTACAGCACCGAGATCGAGGAGGTGACGCCCACTCCGAGCGAGCTGGCAAATGACGTCACGGCGACAGACGCAGTCTCATTTGCTCTCGGCACGCGCGCTGACGATGTCACCGTTGTCACAGACATCCCGGACGTCACCACCGAAGCTGGATACGATAAGTATTCGGCAGAGGGGCCCTTCACTTTGGACAGGAAATCTAACATGATCTTGGACGACGACGAACACACAACCACTGATGGCAACGCTCTGGGCACCACAGAACCCACCGATGACAGGAACTTCAATGACATCCTGAAAGAAGCCGAGGCCGCTTTTGCGAAGTTGAGCGAGCAGTAACTCCGGCGAACAATGGATTTCACAATGACTTGAGTGACATTTATTTATTTTCCGTTGTAAATATGTGAATAAACTCATTGCAAGTATCTACTCTGTTTCGGAAACGGGATGAGCTGCACAGCGCATCCACGTGATCACTTTTTTGGCTTAGTGGTTTCGTTCACTTCGGGGTAGTCAACCTTGCAGGTCGGAAGCAGTTGGCTGAAGTGTTGGAGAACCCCTTCACGGTCGCGAACTCCAGGTAGGTCGAAGAGTTCTAGATAATGCAACTTCCTGAAAGGAAAAAAAAAAAAAAAAGGCGCAGACAATCGCGTTATCGTGTCTGCTGTACGTGTTCTTTCGAACGGCACGTGGGAAACGTGTACAAGAGATACAAATAAACATTTGCCTTGTGTATTCTATTACGTCGTTTTCTGTGCAGGTTTCCCTACGAACACAAAACTGCCGTAGATTTTTTTCTAGCTAGCTGTCGAATTACGGTGGTCGTAGCAAATTAAACCACCTGTCCTGCGATCCGTTCAAACATGCAGCAGCACGGCTTCGGACGTGATAACAGCCCAATTACGTCGCCAAAGCGGAGGTTATAGCGCACCAATCCGCCTGGTGCCGAAAGCTGCCTCTTTTGTAGTCCAGTACGTGTGGCCCAGTTTATGTAAAAGTGCAGCAAAGCGCACGATGATTTTTTGCGCTGCTATAAGGGCCAAATTACCGGGAAATGGTCACGGCGTGTATGTTCGATCCCTCGGAAGGGATTTACGTGCTGAACGGACTGTACTACTACGGACTGTACTATGTCCGCGTCAATGGTACCACCAGACCGCCAAATCGTGGCTTCGGTCTTTTCCACGTTTGTAGCCATGCTGCACTTCTTAAAAGGTGACATAGTTATTTGTTGAGCAGTCGAGGGATTGCGGCTCCATAGCGTAATTGCTGCGTAGACAGCTATCCAAGACGACAACATCGAAAACTTACGCGAGCTCTGACAGCGACTTCACTCCAGCGTCTGTCACGTTTCCGCAGCTGATGACGTGCACTTTCTCTAGACTATCCTTGCGAAGTTGCAACATTTGCAACGCCTTATCTCCGAGAAAGTTGCAGCGCGTCAAGTTGATTGATTTCAGGTGAGTCAGTTCCTCTGCAAAAAAAGAACAAGAGACGTGCTCCCTAGATGAATGCTCGTTCAAGATCGAAACCTGCGACACATACTCAGGTAAGGAAAGCCTATCTCCATAATTGACGAGTCGGTCGCGTCGATTTCTTCTATCTTGTAAGCGCTTGAGCTCGTGGTCGGCAGTGTGTTATAGTCGGTGTGAAACTTGATAGCTCCGCTCCATCTGACAGAGGCTCCGCTTCGTATGAGCCACTCTGCTGCCGCTCTGTCCGGCCCGATCTCCTTGATACGGTCTTGGTCATATCTACGTGAGGGGAGCGGCATTATTGTCAAAATTCTCGTAACGCCACGGTTCAAGCGTCGATATGAACACAACTCGCCAAGCTTACCTGTTGAATACAGCATTCAGCCACTGCCAGAACAGTCGTTTTTGGGAGTGTGCCGCTTCTCTTGCAAATGGCAGTCGTTGCGCAACCTGCGCAATATTTGTTAGCGCGGCCATGTTTGTAACACTGACCTCTAGTGGAGATCAGGTTTAGGTAGTTTGTAAACAGCGAATTCGTCTGCTAGCTGCCGACTAGGGTACAATCTACTGTTGACACTGGACCAGTAAACGTTATAATAAATTCATTTAAAAGTTTTAAACACACTGAGTAGTTGCAAAATAGTATATGAAAAAGTACATTTAGTATTTTAAATAGAAAAGAATAACTGTAATTTCTTCGAAATACAATGTTTGCTACGTTTCTTACGTACCTGAACCGAAACCAGTTATTACGTTAGGGGGCATGGTGATCGAAATTCGGGCGCTGCGGTTGTGTTGTTTTGAGATGGTTTTGAGCACGTGTGCTGTATGAGCAGTTGCTGGGCTGTCGAATTATTTTGGAAGCTTGTGGATCATTGTTTGTGTCTCCAAGATGAGCTAACATTGCTGATAACTCTCACGTAATCATCTTCATTCGCCGGTGTGCAGCAACTCGGCGCTGGACCCTGCATCGATTGCTCGACAACCTTGTTTTTAGTGGGTGGGAGAACCTCGGAGCGCATTAATTCACATGAAGGGCTCGTCGCCATTCATGTTCTAGTTTGCCAGAATACAGGTAGTATTTGAGCACGGAAGCCATGCCTGTTCGTCGCGACGTGCTTCGAAAGCAGGCGCGCGAGGGCGTCTGCTACGGACTGTGGGTGACCGTAGGCACGGCGCTCGGCTTGGGACTTCTGCAAGCGCCGGTGCGATACACTGGGGACAGGGCCGTGCCGATGTTGGTGGTCCTCGCTTCGTTGCTCGAGGTGGTAGGCTGCGCCTGGCTTCGCCTTTTCGGCACCTCGTCATCGCATAGCTACGGCCAACGGATCAGGGTCGCCGGCTCTGTGGTGACGGCTGTAGTCAGCGTCGGGCTCAGCATCGTGTTCTTCCATGTCCTGGCCGTTTTGTTCGGCGCTCCGTTGTTTGAGTAAGTTTACTGCCTCTACAAGAGCGATTATGCCGGCACTTAGTTCTGGACGTTTAGAGAAAACTCCTCACAGCATGGCCTGATTTTTGTATTGTTTAGTGCTGTCTTGACTAACAGGGCGAGTTATCATATGTTGTACGTGGTGTAAAAACAGCTAAGGATTACTTGCCCTGCACGCTTCCTCTTTCCCCATTAGTTCATTGCTGTCACGTATTTACCAGCCCTGTGAGGAGCTGATTTCTGTGCCATTTTTGTGAATGCTTGATACAAGCAAAGAAATCTGCAGTACCGAAAACTGTAAAGTTGTTTCATTATAATGTATACATATATATTTGAGAAACGTGGCTCTAACCTTGAGTAGCATGAACATGTAACCGCCGATTACATCACAGTTCTTTTTTAAGGCGTAATGTTTCGGTTATTGCTTGCATTTTTGCTGACTGGAATGTGTTCTACTGCAGGGACAGCCAGCAGACTCTCTGGTTTGGTGTGCATATGACCATGGTGACCATCCTGCCGCTTATACTATCAGGAGGCCATACCAGCATAGGGGCCCTCCAGAAGACAATTGTTGACCAAAAGTAAGGCACGGATGCTTGTGACATATTGCGAAGCACACTGTGGTAATGACCTTTCACGCCAACTGTTCACTTGCTTGTTGCAAGCTAGTGCGCCCAAAAACAAATAAAGGCTATGATGAAGAGTGCAATGACACAATGAAAAAGAGACGAGTTTATTTATTTATTATTTCACAAAGTTTACAGGGAAGGCGAGGCTAAAGACAGAAATCACTGCCTGGTGTCAGCCCTACCACCCATGCACTGTTCAGTGGTAATGTGACATTGAACATTGAATGAGAAATTGAGCAACTGCTAGCAGACACTGTACAGAAAGGACTTGGCGCAGCAGATAAGTAGCATTACACAAGCTAACTTACATGTATAATGTAAATAGCATGATGCTTGGGCATTATACCAGCGCAATCATATTCTATTCCAGTGTACAAGGCAGTAATTTAATGGCTCTTTTAAAATGAGTCATTTACATACATTTATTCCATTTGCATGCCACATGCATAGTCCGTGCCTCTAGCATTGGGCAAATTGTAAAAACATGTTGAAATGTTACGATAGCTGAAAGGCAGTTTGCTTGTCATTTGAACACAGAAGACATGCTCCCATGTTCATTCTGGAGAGATGAGCCCGATAACACGGCAAGGAGAGTGAGCATTGGGCACCATACTGCTAGTGCCAGTCGTGTTGGGTGGCTCTGCAAAGCCTTACCACTTATACAACTGTGGGGGAAAAAAGACAGATAAAGCTTTGATTTATTTATTATTACAGATATTTCGTCCAGCCAGGCACACTCAAAGCACAGGTAGATTATCTTCTGGAACACCACTTTATAAAACTCAATGCAACACGCTCTGGTCAGCTTCTAAGGCTAATGTTGAGCAGCACAAACACGTACTTACAAGATGTTCCATTACTAAACTTCCCCATTCAGAGGAGTACTGACATGAAAATCTTGTGTCCCGCTATTATTGCTTTCTCAGGTAGTGCTCGACCCCATAATTACGGTACGAAGCCTAAATTTTTCGAGGAAGCGTCACAAATAATTATAGTACCTTTGACGCGGCCCATTCAGAATGTGTGGCAAGTGCAGCGTGGCTTCGGACATGAAAACGAAACTATTCACGTCGCCAAATCCCCAAAATTTGCCAATTACAGTAAGTTTGGAATAAGCTTAGATTGGCATATATTTACATTGTCTGGGCCCACGACATGAAAATACAGGCTTGTGAAAAACAGGACACAAGAAGGAGAACAGCAACCCAAGTGCCGATTATCATATAGATTTAGTGTCTTCCTTCTTTTCCAAATCTGTGCAATCTTTCAGTTGGAATTTGGGATGTCCTCCTTGTTTTACTTGTGACCATGTTTCAAGTGCCTGCCTCTCCGTTAACATGCAGCCTAATTTCAGCATTCAAGTTTCTTTTACTCTAAAATTTGTTTCTGCGTTTCATATTGTACTCTTTATAAGTGAGTGAGTGCAGCGCGGTGTTCCTCGTGCTCTCAGGTTCTGCGAGGTGCCGTTGGACTGGATTCAGCGGTGGGGCAGCCGTGGCGCCCTCTTTGGTGCCTGGCTCGGGGCCATAGCCCTGGTGCTGGACTGGGACCGCCCCTGGCAGCGCTGGCCGACACCCTGCGTCGTCGGCTCTCTCCTGTTCCGAGGCCCGGCCATGGTGGTCGCCAGCTGCATCTTGGCGAGCCAGTGAAAGAATGCTCAGTTGTACAGACTAGGCCAGCACTGGCTCAACTAGTCTGAACTGCTATCCTCTGATCAGCACCCAACTGCTAGTCATATGTTTAAGTAGGCAGCAAAGACAGTTTTCATAGGCATAGTCTCTTTCGTGCCATCCGTTTCATCACTCCTTATATTTAAACGCCACTGCCAACCATATCATTACTGGCAACAGTGGCTATATATAATATGAGTGGGCAAATAGTGGGATGTGGCGTTCGTGCTTGGGGACCATAAAGTGTTTCTTGTGCTCGTGCAACCTCATAGGCCCTGTCGCAAATGTCACAAGATTGTGTTTTCTGTTAGGGAAGTGTTTCCTTCAACATTATATGTTACATTTTTGATTTCACGGCAATAAACATATCGTAGATTTTGTCAACTTTTCTTATGTCGTTGGCATAGACATTCCTAGAGAGATTGCTTTGGGGAATGTTAGTGCTGTGATCATTCCACTGCCACGGCAATGATGGTTTCAAACAGCTTTGTGACCCTGCAAATAGATAACTTGCAATGATCATAAGTGCAACATTTTGCACTGATAATGCATGTGGGCAGAGACTACTAATTAGTGTTGGTGCACACTTGGAAAACTATGCTTGGAAATTCGGAAAGAACAAGGCGTAATAAGTAATGTCACAAGAATGTTTGAAGCCACAAGCGTGTAGGTTCGACAAATCCATGTTTGAGCACCAGAGCTTCCTCTCGTAATTTTTGTAAAGAACTCGGTGGCCATTTGTAATACAGTCATAACGAAGTCACACTCGACACACCTTCGTTATACTGTATATTTGGTATTCGTTGTAAGCATACATGATATCGGCAAACAAATTGCAAATTTTAAATGTACTTTTCTGTATTCTTTGTAGAGCACGGCGCATGTAATATGGAGATCTGGATTCGGTTCCCACCTAGGTGCTGCAAGATTAGCTTTTTATCCACTTTCATTTACCTTTTTATTTCTACGTTTCAATTCAATCTCCCCTTGTTCTTTCTCTGACTCGATTTCGTGACTTGTTAGTTGTGTGATTATGTAGCGCTAAATTGTGCATTGCAGAAAGAAAATTTAATTTACAGAAGAAAACAAGGACGCGTATGGACAAAGTGCAATCGTCTGTCTGTTCGAGTTTTGTCCGCTTGTCTTAATATTATTTTTTTTTTTGCCAGTGTAAAACTCAGCTCAACGTAATCATGAACGTGCACCAACTAGCCCCTTTCTTTCATTGCTTTATTCACGATTGTGACTAATTCGAGCCCCTCAGCTCCTCGTATTATTTTCATTTTTGCAATTTTGTTATACCCATGTTCTTTATGCGGCGGTTTGAATCTATCAACTCAAAGCCCATGCTCACAAACAGAATGACAGTCATAATTAAGCTACTGGCCCACAGTTTATTGCAGCTCTAAGCCAAACTCGTGTCGGAGACATGCTGCCACCTTTGTGCCGCTTTCCTGATGGGACAGCACTATTGGCCATTGCACTTCTATAGAGCCTCTTTGACGACTTGCTGTTTCAGTGAATTGCTTTCTTTCAGGAATGGAACATAATGCAAAAAAAGTTTCTGCTCAGGATCTTTGTGTGCATGAAAAGCGGCCTCCAAGAAAATGTTTAAAGCTTAGGCAATCAGTGCGCCTTGCCGGTTTCAATGGAAAAAAACTTATGGGACATTCGACTCGTCGCTTTAGAGTGATTCACGGCATGGTCTGCTATTGGCTGGTCGGAAATTAAGCACTCTGAACACAATCTACTAGGTTCATACAGAGTGCCGTGCTCCAGCTCGGAGCACCACTGTCGCAAATTCCAAACACGAGTCCATGGACAAGATTGAAAAAAAAAAAAAAAAAAAACATATCTACTGATCACTGTGTGCCTCTGGCCCATATCAAGCCGATGATGTTATGGTTAGTGCTAGTACTCTAAGAAGCAAAACTTACAGAGACCACGGTGTTAGCAAAAAAAATTAAGTATTTCTTATGGCGCAATTGTGTTACATAGAGGTGAGTCAGTGCATTGTACTGGTCAAACACTTCAGCCTGGGCTGTACTAGCTGATTTCAGTCTGCATGCCTAGCTGCAAAAAAAAGAAAGACATTTCTTTTTGTGGCACCTGTGGTTGGATGACTATTGCTTATGATTGTATATTAGTACTAACCAGTTTTACTAGAAATAAAATAGTACTATTAGTACACGGAATTCCTGACCTGAAATGGAGAAATAGAACACTCTTGCCCAGTGCAGTGCTCAATAAGCATTGTACTGCTCTTTTTTCTCCCTTTGCGTATTCCTGACCATACAAAAATAAACGGATAATAGTATACTCTGTTTCATACTTGGCAGGCCACGCTGTCGAAGCTATGCAACTAGTGCAGTCATAAAAGTCTCGCTCCGGACGTTTCGCGGTGTACATCTGCAACACTTTCTACAGCATAACCACTTCATATATTACAACTATGACACGTGGATGTAAACTTGCATCAAATCACACATTTGTGCATCTTTGTGCTTACACCATTTCAATTACAAGCGCAACCTGTGCAATTTGGCTGCCGGTCGGAGGAATCTGTCTCTCCACTCGTTTGGTGGTAGGTAGGTACAGATCTGCGACGCCTTCCATATAATAAACACCTCATATTATGCGACATAAAAGTATGAGACAATGTTACATCGAATCACATGATGTATACCTATATCTTTCTTTCACACGTGACACTGTTTTGTTTCGTTGTAAAAGAAAACATTGAGTAAAGTCTAGAGTCTCTAGTCTTCACAGCATTGCCTGCTATGTATAAAACTGAAACCATGATGTTCAGTCTTTGCAAGGTTCTGAATGAACATGGTAGTTTCAGTGAGAAAATTTCAGTAATGGCTTGACAGTAAAGGCCCGACCACATTCAGCGTTTTCCCGGCGTTTCCTGGCGTTTCGTCACCCGGCGTCGCTCAGTGTCGACGCTGAGGGAGGCACCAAGCCGAAACGTCGTGCTCAAGGCACACCAGAGATCTCGGCACCGCCGCCGGAAGTGGCTCGATGAGCGACGACATGGCGCCGACCAATCAGTGCGTGGCCGCGGCCGCGCTGCTGGCAACTTCTGCAAGCGACTTCCGCAGCAACCAGTTCGCAGTGCGTGCCACCATGTGGCGCCAGTGTCTCGTTGGCGCCGTCTGAGAAAGGCAGCCGCTCGTACCTTCGATCTCGCTGCCGTGAATGTTTTTTTTTGTGTGTGCGCATGTGCGTGTGTGTGCCGCAGAACTATAAACAGGGCTTAAAAACCCTTAATCGGGAACATTTCTCATAGTTCACTTGAATGACATTGCACACTGCTTCTGGTTAAATCTGTCTGGTCACATTGTGCGACGCTGGACTGGCGCTGTTTACGTGCGTTTCATGTGGCTGGGTGACCTCTCCGGCGCCGTCGATGCAACGACGCCGAGAGACGCAGCGGCAGGAGACGCCGGTAAAAACGCTGAATGTGGGCCGGGCTCAAGTGTACCAGGAAGCATCACTCATTTGTTATAATGTGTTAATGATGGGCAGGTTTGTGTAAGCCAGTGTTTCCTGAACTGTCAGCCGCAAGAAACTTTTAGGGGGTTATGGCATGTTCAGTGGGGGGGTTACAAGTGAATCGGCAAATTAAAACTGGACAGCAAATGGTGCCTTTACACCACACTCTGCCTGCTACTTTTGGTCGCAGAAACGCTTGTGGCAAACAACCCTGGCATTGTTACAGTGGCTGTTCATCACAGGTACCATGTGACAGCTTTAATAAGTTGTGCAACCTCAACAACACATTCTACACTGCCCTTTTACACTACCTTCACTTTTACACAGTTGGCTGAATCCATGATGCGGGCATGCCTTACACTGATGCAAGATTTAGCATGAAGGCATTAGTCGTCAAAACAACTTCATCAACAGTTCGCTTTATTAACATTTAAGCACTGAACTTTCGCACACTGGCATCACAAAAAAAATTTAAAAAATAGTGAAAATGATGGAGAGGGGGGCCGCAAGGTGTTTTATACCATTTTCATGATGTAAGTCACTGGGGTAGCAGAGTCTGGAAGGCACTGCCCACAGGTTATATGGAATGGCATGCTGGGAGGCTCCGGAATAACTTGGAACACCTGTGGTACTTCAATTTCGTACAATCGTACGATCATTTCGTACAATCTCAGCACACATGTGGTTTTATGCATTCGCTGTCATTCAATGTGCCATCCTTGCGCTAAGCAGGAGAAAACCTCCACCGCTCATCTGCAAGGATATGCATCTTGCATGACGAGAAATACATGCGTGTTGCGTGCCCGCAAAGTGAATGACTATGGTTTTGCAAGCAGAAGCATGAGCACCCGTACACATTTTTTGCTTTCAATGCGTTCTACCGAACAGGCGAGATGGAGAACAGGTACGTCTAAGTGGAATTACGCATTGCATCATTTCATGACGATGTATCAAGGTTGTGGACAATGAATTAAACACTGACTCGGCTTGCTGCCACATAAAGTCACGTCGCATTGGTGATGTGAATGCAGGCTTTACACATAGAGCCTCGCGGATGTAATGTCGCAGACGGGCAAGTCTGCGTGCAGGAACTATATTCGCAGACTACGCGACCAGAATGGAGCCACAGCTGCAGCCTACGGCACACCCCAGGCCGCACGTCACTGTTTAGCGGCAGCATCGCGCTGATAGCAGTCCGGCGCCGCGGGCGAGAGGGGCTAGCTGGGTTGCGGCGCCGCGGACTGGTCGTTGGGTCCCTGGGACGGAGGTCTCGAAGGTTGCGTCTTGGGCTTGGGCACCTTGGCCAGGATGGGCGGCAGCTCCTTCTTCTCGTCCATATTCCTCCAGGTGTCGTAGAGGCCCAGCACCTGTCGCGTGATCTCGAGGATCTTCTCCATGTCAACGTTCAGGTCGGCGAACCAGTGCTTGCAGTCGCGCTGCAGGATGACGCAGGCCACGTGAAGGCACGCGAGCGCGATCTGGTGCGGAGGGTGCAACAGACAGACGTCGGTGCGCAACGAGTCGTTGACCACTTTCCAGGCCATCGACAGCAGGCTGTCCTCGGGGCCGATGTCGTGGACGTACTGCACCAGCGGCCGGTACGGGTGGTACAGCACCAGGCAGCAGTCCATCATCTCGAGCAGGTAGAACTCGCACTCGAGCACGTGGTTGATGCGGTACGGAAAGTCCTGCGGGAACACGTGCGAGAACTTGTTCTTCACCACCGTCTGGCAGGTGGTCACCAGGCGGCTGTTGGAGATGACGCCGAACTCTTCCACTTTGGAGGCGAGGAAGATGCAGGTGGGCGCCATTAGCAGCGGGTCGACGCAACGCAGGGAGTTGCGCACATAAAAGCGCTTGAAGTAAACGGTTGCCGTGGCGATCACCTGTTGCTTCACCTTGAGCTGCTCGCCCAGTGCCTGGATGAAGTTGGCGAAGAAGATCATGAGCTTGTGGTATTCTTCCTCGCTGAGGACCTGCAGGTCGCCGTGTCGCTCGCGCAGCAGGTCCTGCCGGTCGAGCAACCACTGCTGATACTGCGAGCTCTGCCAAAAGTTGCCCGCCATAACTTTCACTGCTGCGAAATCGGCGGCGTCGCAGTATATTAAAGGACGAGGTGCACGACAGAACTTTGAGCGAAATTTGCCGCGAGTGACAGCCGGCACCACGCGCACGGAGCAGCCGTCAACAGCAAGAACCGTTTATGAAACAAAAACTAACAGCGCAGTGCGCAGTCGCCTCAGGGTTGCCGAGACCGAAACCAGCCTTTTCTCTGCTAGTGACGGTACGGAAGTGACGGCTACTAAATTTGCAGCATTCCTAACAAGACAGCGGTAGCTAGTTACCGCTTGCAGGATATTTGCAAAGCAAGCTACATTGAAAGATTATGTAACGTTATGGCAAATGCAATACACTGAATTTTTTTGCCATAATCGGAGCACGGCTCTTGAGACTAGATGGCGGGCAAGTACCGCATAAAATCAGTATGGCCGCTTCCTTTCCTATGGACTGTCAGTCAAGCGAGTAGGTCGGCTTGTGCTTCGATGATGACATTATGGTTTCTGCTGAGAATACGGGAAGCAGTTGCGTCAGCGCCATACTATGGTCTTTATGTTGGCGCTCACGTATGTCGGCAGTCTGTATATCTGGAGGACACGGGATCACAGGTAGGCGATGCCGTTCACCGTTGGAGCCGAACGGCTGCTCGCGAGAATCGGGCCCTGCTGTCACTTAAGCACTTCATATTTTAAGCAGTGTAAGCTCGACGTCCTCTTCCAAACAATGATAATCATAACTTGGGTGCAAAGTCCCGTCGCCTGTGCCTGCACGGTTGCTGTCGGGCCAGCTGGAGCGCTTAAAGACAGGACCCGGCTTTTCTGGGGAAAGGTCAACAAACGCCGAGGAAATGACCTAGGATCGCGGTTGTGTAGCGGTGAACATTTATTTGTGGGGCGCGGTCGCGTTCCACTTGCCTTCCCGCGTGTTGCGAAGTGTGTGACACAAACACGATCCTAAACCTTCTCTGTCAACCTTTGCAGGGATCACCCGGTCACCATAAAGAAAAGGTTCATCAGCGTGTTCGCCATAATATGCATATCCCCTCTCTTTGTGGTTTTCGGCGCCGATCTTGGTCATTTCAAGAAGGTGCGTAAACGGCGTGACTATAAATACCATACCGGCACAGGTGTTTTCATCTGGTTTTCGTTTCTTGCCCTGCGTTTAACAGAATGCCAGCGTGCCTGCCGTGATGGGTCTTCGCTTTGCTGGGCTGCTACAAGCCATTGTCCTGCCCTTAGCTCTTACAATGGTGAGTTTCGATGCTTGCACGGGGGTGCAGTGCTCGAGTTTTATTACACCACACTTTACCGGGAAAGTCACTAATACAGGTTAAGGAGGCTTGACATCTGCTTAGACTGTAAGCTTCACCACACACATCTTGCTGTACATTAGCCATGCACCGTTAGAGTGACCCAGAAAAATAATGTGTCACGGTACAAACGACCGAAAGTGAAGCCACACGAGGTATCATCTACCTTCTGGGTAGCAGTTAAAGGGCTGATGGTAGCGTGGCAAGTGCAGTGTATGTATTACTCAGCGGCTATGATGGCTGAGCATCTGTGGTGTTTTGCTGCTCGGCACAAATTCACATATTTGATTCCACGCTACAATGGCCACATTCTTTTAAAGGTGAAATAAAGTAGCACTGGCATACTAAGATTGCAGCGCATGCTGAAGAACACGAGCTGGCCCAAATTATCCTGGCCTTTCCACTACAATGTCCCTCGGGTAACATTGGAATGTAGAACACCGTCAATTAACATTAGAGGTGCGCTTACTGTTGCACCTCATAGCTTAGTATACAGTGCCCTAAGCAGACAGTTTCATTTTGCAAGTGGCGCAGGGTTGAGTGGAAGTACAATGGGTTCCGTGTAAGGAGCAGCAGCAGATGGCTGCTCAGAAGGGCAAGACAGTGAGATGGCTGGAAAGTGCATGATGCATCATTACATGTTGTTATTATGTCAAAGGCTCGAGATGACATAAAAAAAAAAAAAAAAAAAAAACTTTCCTGCCCTGTTGCTCTTTCGCTCTTCCCATTCCTGTCATTTCTTCATATATTTTCATGTATTTACACCTTAGCAAGTTAATGATGCGCCATTGTGCAGCACATGATTCTGGGGCCGTATTCTGAAGTTCCACTTCGGCGATAGTTCGCCTTTAGGTGCGCGCTGATTGGCTGGTTGAGCAAAACCGGAAAATAAATTGCGTCATCTAGTAGTTCCGGCTCACGTCATTTCGATGTCACGGTGTCATTGGGTGCTCCTGACATATATTGAATAAACGAACATTGCCTGTGTCGTACTGCGGCCGTTACGTTCGAAAATAACACCCGAGCCGCTCTGCACTCGCGCGGTGCACTCTCTCATGTGTTGCAAAGCGTTCGAGTGAGCGTGTTGGTAGTGCATGCTGACATCACGGGTAAGTAGCCGGTTGATTTACTGAACGTGACTATCGCCTAGGTGAACTATCGCCGAAGTGGAACTTTTCAGAATACGGCCCCTGCTCGCTATGGCAAGGAAGGAGGAAGTGGTTGCTGAGAGTGAAGGGGAATCAACTGTTGTAGACGCCTTAACTGTGTTAATTCAGGGAACAAAAGTGAAACATACAAAATGCAGCTACACTTGCAAGTTGTGTGAAGAAGCCACAACATTTCTCAAACGTGATGAAACAATGCTTCCACAGCAGATGATAGGATCAACTGTCCTTTCCCTGTCCCAGGACAGATTCATTGTTTTGAAACTGCTGTACATGAGTAGTTTATTTCTCTATTTTCATGGTGCCACTTCCAGCAATTGACAGCATAACTGGTCTAAGCACTGCCTTCTAAGCCACACCAATGCTTCTACAGTTTCTGCTCACTAAGTGTACTAGCAGCGCACACATCACAGTGAAGAAACTACATTTCTGTGGGAGCCGTGGTGTAGATATGCCTTAACTGTGTTAATTCAGGGAACAAAAGTGAAACATACAAAATGCAGCTACACTTGCAAGTTGTGTGAAGAAGCCACAACATTTCTCAAACGTGATGAAACAATGCTTCCACAGCAGATGATAGGATCAACTGTCCTTTCCCTGTCCCAGCACAGATTCATTGTTTTGAAACTGCTGTACATGAGTAGTTCATTTCTCTATTTTCATGGTGCCACTTTTCCAGCAATTGACAGCATAACTGGTCTAAGCACTGCCTTCTTCTAAGCCACACCAACGCTTCTACAGTTTCTGCTCACTAAGTGTACTAGCAGCGCACACATCACGGTGAAGAAACTACATTTCTGTGGGAGCCGTGGTGTAGATATGCAGTTGCATATTTTCCTTTATTGATGTCACCCACCTACTGCAGAAGCTACGCTGCTGTATAGCTGAGCTTTTCGACATACGGCTTAGTACCGAGAATGGTGGTTCCATTTTGTCCAAAGATTTTTCTGTGGTAGCACATAGTAAAAATGTGAAGAGTTCTCTGCTCATATTGTTTGTGCGGTCGTTTAAGATCTAGTGGCTTATTGATTATTGCTTTATTTGTGGTGTTGTGCTTATTTTGTAAAGTCATAGACGGACTTACAGCTTCGTAACTCGAATGCAGGTGCTTTTTGCGGGCCCCCTTGTACTGCACTACTTTGATGGAGTCTGGAGCCTCTACCTGGGCAAGTAGCCTACAGCTAGTAGGCATTTTCATTTGTCAGAAATATCACCTTGAAGTTCTTCTCATAGGCAAAGCAATTGGCACTGTCATTCCCTTCGTTTAATTTTGTGTTATGCATTCCGTTCAACTTTCAGAGCCACGCTACTGGTACTTGAATCTGAGGAACCTCATCTGGCTTAGGAACCATATTGTGGTGAGTTGATGCACATACAAAGCCTTTGCAGGCACAAAGCAAGATACCTTGAGAAGAGATAACTTGAAACTGTCAGCAACGTGAGCAGGCCGACCAGATAACGTCGCAGCAAGGAAACCACAGATCGACACTCCTAACATCCGTGCCTTTAAATGTTTACTGTTGTCACGAAACATTAGTTGTAATCATTACCCTCCACAGTGGCTTATTGGCTGTAGCGTTGCACCGCTAAGCACGAGGACCATGGCTTCGACTGCCGACTGCGGCGGCCACATTTCATGGGGGCGATAATGCAAAAACACTCGTGTACCTGTAGATTTAGCTACATGTTAAATAACCCCAGGGGGTTCTTTAACGTCTAGACAATGTGGACAAAATTAACGCGGAGTCCCCCAATACTGCGTGTTTCGTGATCATATCGTGGTTTTGGCTTGCAAAATTCCATAATTTCATTTTTTTTAATAATCATTGTCATTGTTGTGCACATTTGCTTTAACGTCATGTTTTCAGTCAAGAATGCTACGGAAGACTTTGCCATGGGACATGTGTATGTTTCTAATATTCCGGATAAAAAAAGCACTAGGCACACAGGATTGGACGAAGAAAATGCCCCCAGGAATGTTTATAATCATTGTTTTGTAACAAAAGTGCACACGAAAGTGTCTAAGATTTCAGTGAAGGTGAAGAGGAGGGGGTGTAGGTGGCGTCTTAACTGCACTGGGTGGCCTCTGGCTCCCTTGCAATGGAAGTATACAGCTAAGTATACAGCTCTTGGAATCGGAAAGATGGAAAACAAACCCTGGAGTGGGTGTAAGATATAGCTTTGCATGCTCATGCTAAGTAGCAATGTGCAAACATTAGTTTGTGCTTGCCAACATTGTACGTAATGCTGTCAAAGCATTGCACATGTCGGTGGCCTCTGACAACATAGTCTTGGAGACTGCGGTCTTGGCATACTAGGGTGGTAGATGCTTGTCACCAGAGAAGCAGAACAACTTGTTAACGATGCTAATGTGCACTGAATAAAATTTTCAATGACAGATTCATGGCTTGGCTCAAAAAAACCTCCAGAACCTCTATTGGAATTTGCTTACAAAGGCGAGAAATATGTGGGTGTCGGGGAGGCACATGCGATGCCATCGGTGATGTCATGTGCTGATGCCATCTATTCACCTGGGGAATGTGCTTGCACCGAAGTGCAAGTACTCTTGGCTGCCGTTGCAGTTGTAGCAATGAGATACTGGCGTGTCATCATTTTCGAGCATCCGTGGTGCCAGCACGCATTGGGCTCTCATTTGTTCAGAGGATTTGCGACGTTATCTGGTTGTGTCAGAGTGTTGAGTCTGTGCTGCTTGATGTGTATTTCCCTGTAACTGCGAGCAAGTGAAGGAGAGTGCAGAAGCTTTCCTTCTTACGTTCTACCTTTTCCTCATTCTCATGCAGGCACCATTGTCAGAAGAGTTCACATTCCGTGCCTGCATGCTTCCCATTCTGGTGCCTTGCTTGGGCCACCGAGCTGCCGTTATGATCTGTCCGCTATTCTTTGGTGTTGGTGAGTCTGAACAGCCTCTTATCAGTGCAGCTGCGTGTGCCCCAGCTGGGCATTTTTTCAGAGTGAAGCTTTCAGTCATGTTCTTGATAACGATAAAATTGAAAGTGTGTGCTTATCCTCTTCAGGTGCCAATTAATTTTGTCCATTAAAAATTGAGTTTCACCATATTACTGCTCATTCAGAATTACAAAAGTATCCCGCAGAATGGATAAAGAATCAGTTTTTCAGTGAATATTGTCAAGTTTACAGAATGTAGACCTAATGCGAGAACTCGATAGAGACGTCGGTTACAAGAACATTAACTATATCATGTCTAGCATACCTGTAAATCACCTGTTCAGTCGCTCTAAATACATGCTGGATGTAAAACGTTCTGAAAAAAACAATGAAAGAAGTGAACCCGCTACATGACGACATGCTGGTACTGACAGCAAACACCCAGACATCTACCTTCCAACTCGTTTTACCTCAAACACCTTACACATATTTACCAACCTTGCAGCACAGGCTTGATTAGAATTGTTTCAAGACATGTGAAACGTTTCAAACATCATTATTTTCGTGAGTGCTTTTTGCTTTTCATTCACTGTCTTGGCGTGCATTACTTTGCACACAGCGCCTGAAGGGGTTTTTCTTTGCTTTCAGCTCATTTCCACCATCTCATCGAGAGGCTCACAAGGACAAACAATGTCAAAATGGCTGTCATGCAGTCTGGTAAGGGACAACCTTGTCGCTCAGTGTGTCTGCTACTAGCATCATGGCCAGCTTTTCAAACTTACTGAACCGTGTCAAGTTCAGATCGCTTGAAGCCAACAGACAATGAAGCCACCATAGTCATGAGCGGCGCTGGGCAACACTCCCACGGTTAGACCTTTGTACACATGCACAAATATCTAAGAAAACGGACGGGAAGAACAGCCGTCGCCATGTGTTCATTCTAACCTCTTTCACACCAACTTGGGCCACTAGATATGTGCCTTGATGGACAACTTTGACCGTTGGGTACATGCAACTTGGCATGTGACATTAGGTATGCGAAAATTCTTGGCCATTTCTCCAGAATGAGTATGTGCCATTGGGAAGATGCCCGGGTAGATCAAGACGAAAGAAGCGAAGAAGTTGGTAACAGAAAATTGAAGAAGTTGGCAATATGGTTTGTCGCTGTATTGTATTGCTGACGTAAGAGCTGACGTAAGAGCTGACGCAAGAGTAAGAAACGCGGGAGTAGTGAAAAACACTACGACGCAGGGTAGGGTATATTTGTATGTGAGCAATGCTGCTCTGTGCCTCAATTCTTGCCCATGCATACTGCGTACCTGCCAACTCTCCCGAATTGTCTGGGAGCTTCGCGAATTCCGATCGCATCTCCCGATTGTATGGACGCGACCTCAAATCTCTCGAAAAGTGGCCGTCACAGCACAGCGCTTTTTTTTTTTTTTTACGCCCTATAATATAACCATGCGGGAAAGCAGCGCTGGAGCAGTTAGTCACCAGCATGCACCTTGAATCGAGGTAGCGGCCGCCAGCACCACCACGAACGCGAGCAGCCGACGGGTGCTGACATATTGGATTTTCTGGATTGGCTCGGCCCAGGTTGGCTTGCGTGTTTTTAGCAATCCAGTCGTTATATATTCATGGGTGCACTAAGCTTCAGTTGGCTTTGTCAGGTCATTGAGTGAAAGTGCGGAACCCCGAACTACTCTTTGTTTCCCTGAGTTCAGTTGGAACGATCGATGGCGCAGTAGAAGTAGTACTTGCAAGTGTTTCTGAGATCATACACGACTGAGTTTCTGTGCTTTGTCATTTCACGGTAAGGTGACAATATGGATTCTGTACCACGTGCGCCTGTGATGCGAGTGTCTCCCACGGCAGCAAAAAAGCTGTTTTTTTTGGGGGGGTAAAACATTTTTATGACCCCCCCCCCCCTCCTTCGTCTTTCCGCGCAGCAGTCTCCTGAATTTTCATGTTGCTAGGTTGGCAGGTATGATACTGCAAGCAAATGTGGTGCTTCATAAATTTTCGTGTCCACACATATGCAAAAGCCATGGCAGTAATTCTGCAAAACAATTCATTCATTGATTCATTCATTTCTTTCTGAGTGCCCATGTACAGCACGGAGGCATTAGTAATAGTGAACTGAATTAAATTTAAACCATAGCTATGACATACTCACGCACAAGCACATGACGCGTCTTAAACCCCCTTGTGCCACGCTATTACATATCCTGAATTCTGACCGAGAATGGACAAACATTTTTATTTAGATATTTTTTACAAAAGGTGCTGCACACAACGTTTTAAGTGTTTATTTATTCAAAGTCTCAACCATTATTGAAAACTGAAGCTTAACAGCACTGCACAATATATTGTGCGATACTCGCTCTCAGAAAACGAGCTGATTGCATCGAGAATCTCGTCTTCTTCACTCGAAGAAGAGTGCTGTTCATTGCTGAAGCCAGCTTTTTTTGTTTTTTTTCATGAAGAGGCCAATGAAGCTCAAGCTGCCGGTGGCAGCATTTTCAAAGACCCCAGTTTCCAACTTATTTTACTTCGTCCACCAGAATAAACTCGCTGCTGCATGTGCTGCCATGTTCAAGAAGCATGATAATTCACTGAGATGAAACCAGCCCGTCCATGGCATTATTCGAAAATTTAAATTAAAAATAGCCTCGCTCAACCTTTTCTATGTTTTCACCAGAAACGCATACACAAAGCCAGCTCGTCGATGGCACGGAAGGGGATAAAGGGACCAACAAGTTATATTTGAAGTACCTAATTTTATGTATTGCAAGGAAATGCTTACCACTTACCGTGCTCACTTCCACAGCAGTTGCATGGAAAACACCATGGAAGATTTAAAATGTGCATATTTTTCTATCTGTGGTGATCATGTTTATATAGCCCTATTGGCCGTGAGATCAAGCAGAGTCGCCACCCGGCGGACACTGGCCGAGCCATGCATAACTTGGATGGCGCATCGCTTCGTCTCCTAACCACTATGTGTTTACATGTGCGCGGCATGCATATCCTTTAATGACTGTTTGTTTCATGGTTGTAGCTCAGTCGTAAATGCTTGTACGCATTTTTTGAGAATGTAGAGAAGCATGTGGCCTTGCACTATAGTCTTCGTAATAACATCAGTGATTCCACTTGTCGAGTGCTGAACGTGTAATCGTCGGACCCTCCGTTCGTCACATTTATTTCAATTTTACTGCCGCGTTGTGTTTTAAGGACGTCACAGCAACATTTCGCAACATTTTAAACAAATGAGATGGTCGTTGTGAGACTCAAATGCAGTACTCTAAGACTTCCTTGATGCGATGTGTTGATCATTCTGCAATGGCACTCGTTCAACTCGTTCTATTTTTTTTTGCTTTCGGGGGCCCCTCTTCCATCTTAACATCAACCATCAGTGGAGAGGGCGGAAAGAAACCAGTTAGGTGGCACGCTTGCTCTCGCTTGTATGGTATGGCCTGGTCACAGCCACTGCAACACATTTTGGTCAGTTCTTGGTTCCTTTTAAGTTCCACGAGATTACACAATACCCTGCAATCTCGAAACCATGTTTGTCCTTACATTTCGTGTGCACATTACATATTAAAGGTAGGCTGATCTTTCAGCAGAGAATGTTAGCATTACTGCCTGCTTAATTGTGAGGACTGTTCAAAAAAAAAAAAAAAAGGAACATCGTGGAAAGCAGTTGCATTTGGATGTTTTCTCATAGCTCTTATTATTTCTTGCAGTGTTCCAGTTTGCCTACACAACCATCTTTGGTGCCTACTCCGTCTATCTATTCCTCAGGACAGGTTGGTACTTATTTCTTGCAGTTGCGCAAGTTGATTTTCAGAGAGATGGTGCGAAGGCATACGGTTTTTTACCTATTGTATGCATGATGTAACGTTCACACAAAATAGTTACACCCATAGGGTTGACCCCACCTTATTCCGAATTTCCGTATCAAAATTTTATTCCATCATGTTTTACAAAATACCACAAGGTCTGCGCTCACTGTGTATCAGTTTAAGTGCGTTTTTGTTTTCATCACTGATGCTTGTTGTACTCTACGTGAGTGAACTTTATTGATAGATGTAGTACGGGTCAATCAAAATTTTCCTCTCCCTGAATGCTGTTTAGGTATTAAAGCAAACAGAGTTTCAGAAAGCTGGATAGATTGTTGTGGTCACTGACCAAATCAAGGTATAAAACAAAATTGTAGTCATCAGGGAACTCTTAAAGGAGTACTTCTTTAGGTAGCTGTTGCCTCCATAATTATGGTAGAAAGCCGCAATTCCTTGAGAGCACACCAAATAATTACTTGTAGCACCTTTTATGCGACCTGTTCAAAAATGCGAGCCATGTTCACCGCGGCTTCGGATGTGAAAGCTGGTTCACATCACTGAAACCAGAGGTCGGGGTCGCATGGTATCATAAACAACTCGATAACATGCTAGTCAGCCCGGTGTAGTGGTTGACGGTCACACAATGACCCTGTCATTGTAAGCTGCCTAATTGGCCCTTCCCATTGTTTTCTTAACTTGGAAATGCAAGGGAACCCACTCTCCCCTCCTGTCCCGTTGAGTGCTGAATGGATTGGGCTTTCGGCAGCGCGGTCATAGTGTGTGCAGTGGTATCCGGTACCATGAGACCACCGCAACAGGTTTTGATGACGTGATGAGTCTCCTTTCACACGTTCGAAGCTGCACTTGGCACATGTCTTGAACTGGTCGCATTTAAAGGTAATCTAATTATTTGTTTCACTCTCGAGGCAATTGAGGCTCCACAGCGTAATTACTGGTCAACAGCTAGCCAAAAAGAAATAAAGATGAAACAAATTTTCTTTCAGTACTCTTTAAGGGCTCCAAATTGTCTTTTCTTTCTTAGCACTTTTACTTGGTTAGTGACCGCAATGATGTCATTATTATGACACCTGACGAGACGAACATATGAGAAACCTTGACTAAGCTGCTTGCATTCCATAATGCTGTTTGCGAGTTTGGCTGGTACTAGGTCATCACACTAGAGAACAGTGTGGTTTTCATCTTCCACACTTTGGCAATCGTAGAAGGGAAGTTCTTGTTGATGACATGGATTGCCTTTCTATCCGAAATTTCTGTCGACACCTCCACAGAACCAACTTCCTTATTGCTCAGTGATAACTGGAGATTGTTCCTCCTAAATATGATGCCACATGCGTGATCATTGCAGTATTTGGGGATCAGGAAGCATGCCTAAATTGTGTGTGCCTACAAGAATGTACAGTTGAACATGGTTTTTCACAGTGCTGTTTTCAAGCGTCAAAATAATACAACCGAATAGACAAGGCAGAGCTCTATGTCTCGTAAGTCTCGTAGATGCCGTGCTCTGTGATGTCTATTTGGTTGTCCAGTCTAGTGTACCTGCAACTTTGCAGCCAGCAACTGCAGAAAAACATGGTGCACTTCTTCATTAAAGGGACACTAAAGAGAAACACTAAATCAGTTTAGACTAATAATGTATTCCTTGAACTCTATTTTCATTAAAGGAGCCATGACACGGTCACCCAACAATTTGCGGTTGTCTGCAAGAAATTGTAGTTGAGAGTCTATTAAGGCTATACACATGTAAAAACTGGGCAGTAAAAGCACATTTCTGTCCAAAATATGAGCTAGAACTCGCCAACTCTAAAACCCGCCTACCGGCGCTGACAGCCATATTGCCATGCCACGTTTGACGTAATGTCTGCATGGAACTGCGCCATTGTCTGCTACAAAATCAGCCACGTGAGGTCAGAGCATAGCTGCCGTTTGTTGCTGTATTTGCTCCAGATATCGCGTGCCATGTCTGACACCGCCAACTTCGCGTGAAGAAGCTAGCGACGAATCTTTGAGCAGCAGAAACAGTGATGGCGTCGTGTACGCTGCGCATTTTCACTTCAACCCTGTCGCCGCCAGCCGAAGTGATGAAACATAGCCTCCCAGATTTGCGCGTACCGGCTGGCGAGCGCAAATCTTGGAGGCCATGGACGAAGACAGCGTAGTTAGCGTGGTCAACATAGACGGCAACATTGGTCCTGCGCAAAATGCTGCTGATGCCTGTTGAGTACTACAGCCATAGGTGTTCTGTGCTACAGTTTTATTTCATCATATTTCATGCGTGCAGCACTGCTTAGCCAGCCGTTCATGGGAGACGATGTCTGGCGCTCCTTGCACAATTCAAATTGTTATGCGCGTAGATTGTTTGCTGGCATGCATGTCTCTCGGATCCGTACTCAAGAAAAACCTGTTGCGTGCGGCACATTTAAACAAATGTCCGCTCACATGTGTCCGCGGCGCAAGTATTTTGCGCAATGTGCGCTTTCGCTTAACCTTTACTTGAACTTGCTTTTTGCATCCGATATCCGTAAAAAAAAAAAATAGCTAGGCTGACATTTCGCCGGGGCACTGCCTGTCGGATGGCCCGGTGCACGAATACGGTCGGCGTCACGTCTGGCCGCAGCCTCAGCTTCTTCACGGTTATCCCAAACTCGGCGAGCAGGTGCAAATCGTCGTCAGTAGCTGTCTGGCATGCAGTGTTCCGAGAACGAAACAAAGGCGTCAGATGAGCGCCAGTCCTTCCTGCCCACATTATCTCCCAAGCCTTATGCATGACGGGCTCCTTCGGGAACCTGAAGAACAATACGGAGCACTCCTTGCTCCGTTCGCTATGGCACCCCACAGCGCTACATAGGCGCCACGGTGGCATTGCTTCAGTCACAGCAAGTTGAACAATTCCAATGGCAAGCTGAACAAAGCAGAAGTTTCCCGCATGCGCGCATAGCTGAAACACAGATTCTTCGCCGGAATATACGTGCTTGCTCGGCAAGCATGCAGCTTGTTACGTCACGGCTCGCGTGCATGCCAGTGTTGCTCGACTGTTGTGCCGTACGAGTGTAATATAAAAAATTCAATTACAAATTACGTGCATGGCTCAAATGCGCTAAAATTTTGACAATGTGTTCTTGAACGCACAAGGATTACCTCGCACATTACAGATTATGATAGAAAATTGAGTGTCATGCCTCCTTTAATATCACAGAAATAGGTTATTAGATGCGAACATGAAGGTCGAAGTTCTAGTTTTGAAATTTCACGCCGAAACACTCGTGTACATCAGTGTGAAGTCACGAATTCCAAAGCATTTGGGCCATTGTGGCGCTCTAGAGTTTATTGGAACCTGCCAAGTTCAGTGTTTGGCTTCTTTATAATACAGTGTGTAGTCTATCTTCACCAATGAAAAACTAACTCCGTTCGAGCAGATGCCGTCAAAATCTGTGATGCCACGGCGATCTGGTGCAGGACCGTCCATGCTGTGTTGCCATCTGTCTTTCGGTTTTCCATCTTTTCTGGCTTATCATGCCTCCTGTCTGGATAAGAGTGGCCATTTTGCTGTTGTAGAAGTGTGCTGGACTAATTTCTCTCTTTAGTGTCCCTTTAAAGAAAATTGTGTCACTTTGACTTCCGTTTTTATTTTACTGAGAAGTTTTTGAAGACTGTCTTCCTTGGGAAGTTACCCGCCACTTTTTCGTATCATGTATGTCGGTTTCTAGCCTCTCTTGTGGGCCCATTCCGAACATGGTGCAGTCTAAAAATGTGACAGTGCTGATGATGATGTACCATATTTCTTATGAGAGCCGCAATAATGATGATAACTGATCGCAAGAAGTTGTAAGGCAATTCAACCTCTAGTTGACGTCGATCAAATGTTGTTGCTGCCAGCGTGACTCTCACAATAAATCGTACCGGGACGGGAATGTTTCGTTTAAAATGTTTCAAACAAGATTTCGCGATTACTGCTGCACTGTTCTTGCTCAAGTTTCGCAGGAAGATTGCATTTTCAGAGTCTACGTCTTTCAGAGTAGCACTTGGCACAGTTAATTGCCTGGCTTTTAAGAAAAAATGCTCAGTTGCCTTTCGTTTATGGGGATGCAAGCTGCTGCCGAGACGGTGCTAGCATTAACTTGTGTCACCTCCTGCTTACAGCTGCAGAAAGCAGCCGATCAGGAACAGTAGCTGCATGTTCCAGAGGAGCGGGCAACACGTGGCAACTGTCTCTGAGCGGCTATTTTCGGCGGCTGCATGCAGGTGGCGACACAAGCTTATGTTATTGCTGTCTTCACAGCAGTCATTTTTCTAATTCTTTTCTTAAATAAAACAGACAAGCAACTGTGCCAAGTGTTACACTGAACGACGTAGACTCCAAAATGCAATCTTTCTGTGAAGTGTGAGCAAGCGCAGTGCAGCGGTAAGCGCCAAATATTTTTCCGAACATTTTAAGCGAAATATGCACGTCCCAGTACAGTTCATACATCATCCCATTCTCACCCCGAACTTGCCCAGGAATACAGTTTTCAAACATTTTTTTGGCAGCCGATTTGCCTTGTGCCACAATTGTGTCCTGGCTTGCAGGTCACTTCGTGGCACCTTTTGTGGCCCACGCCTTCTGCAACCACATGGGTTTCCCCGACGTGGCCGAGGTGTTTGGCTACAAGCAGCCACGACTCACCCTGCTTCTACTGGCTTTCTTGCTTGGCCTCCTGTCCTGGGCATCACTGCTGGAGCCCATGACCCGGCCACAGATCTACTCAAATGAGTTGTACTACCAGTCTTTATGACGTGCGCTTGCCAGCAAGCCCAGCATTGCGCCATTGCGCTCGGACGAAGAGGTGTTCATTTTCTTGTCATGTGACTCGTACATCTGTGCTCTGCACTCATTTGTCAACCATCGTTTCAGCCATTTACCAGTGGAAAAGGAGGGCGGAAATCTGCTGACCTTCTGAGCTTTGCTCCGAGGCACTTGCATGGTTGTGGTTTTAGAGTTAAGGTTTCAAGGACAAGTGCAATGGAGGGGCATTATCTAGCCATGTCATTCATTGCGTAGCATGAGGTGGCAGACCTCTGTGTGAAAAAAAAAAAAGGACGACGCTGTAAACTAAGAACGAGGCGGAAGACATTGACACATCAACTGCTTCATGACTTCAGGAACCGAACACAGTTTACATGTGCTATGATTCAGTTTTCAAAATGGAGTCACGTTACTCATACCATGCCACGTATTCTTCTTCGCTTTCTTTTCTACATATCTCTCTAAAGTGCGACTACTGTAAAATGTCACCTATGTTTGGTTCATTGTTTCAAACATACACACTACTGTAACGGGCAGACATGTAAAAAGGTTTACTTCATGGGCATTAACCGCATCGCTACTGTTGGCCTCATAGATCGCTTTGTTTGTTGCAGTAGCCGACTCATGAACATTTGTTTCTCGGTGCCACTGTTGGGCAACATATTGTTCACTTTCTTGAGCTCAACCAGAGAAGTTCATTGGCTCATTGTTTTGTTGTTGTTACATTGACTGAGTACCCAAAAGAAGCTTGTAAGGTCCACACAAAATTGTTGAATATGTGATTCATTGAGGTGAGGTTAAAAGAGGAGATGAGAGAGGGGAAAAAAAAAAACCCTCATTGTTGCATCCTGGTTTATTTATAACTGTGATTGTTTTGGCAGCCCAGTTAACAAGGCTTTAGGCTTGTTTCTGTTGCTAACCAAATGCTGAACGGTGCACAGTATAAGTGGACTAAATGTGCCTTATTGGCACAAAGGAATGATGCTGGAATGTCCTCAGTTGTGTGTTAAATGTGCTAACTCCAACACATTCATGTAGTTTTTAGCAGTTTTTTTTAATTTTTTTTTCTGTTGAGTGGGATACAACCTCTGAAATTTTTGAATATTTTAGGCACCGTTTGTAAAGAACAGCAGCTCTCTGAGCATGCTAACAGATATTTTCTTATTTCTCAAAAATCTTGCAGTTAAAGTTTGCTGTTGTCAAAACTAAAATGGCTTGCTGCAAAGAACACTCGCGAAAGCCCAAGCATCCTTCTTTTCCATTCTTTTTTTTCCTTCTCCAGGACACTGTATCATCAATGCTGTGCTGAGTAATTTAAATTTTACATTTAATAGCAGTGGAAAATACGTGACATTTTACCATCGCATGATGCAGTCTGTTCTTCTGATGTGTATAGATGTTGTTTGCGAGGTGTGAAACATTGTGTGATAACTTATACATTGTGTAATTTTGAATATTTATTAAGCTGTTGCGTTGTGCTCAGGAGGATCTTGAAGAGTGCGTATATCTTGCTGATGTGTTTAGCATTATGGCCATTAAAGCTGCACTGTTGAGGATGTCATATCTTTACTCTAAAAATGTGAAATACTGATGCTGAGGTGTAACTAGCAGTATATAATTAACCATTGCCCTTTACACAGGTATATATACCTGTTACAAGTTTGTGAGATTAATAACAATGTTGGAGCTCAATGGCTGTTATTGCTTTCCTGAAACAAAGTTCACCTGACGGACATGACAGCTTTGTCAGATACCACTGCACACATATTGTGACCACCATGAGGTGCTCCTAAATTGCACTATCAGATTTAAGTAGGATGTAAACATAACAGCACTGAAAACAGTGAAAGGTAAATAAGGCACAGAACGTATTGCTCAGATAATTTGGTGCACTATAGGCCTGTGTTAATTTCACAGCTTGCTGGTACTCCTACCAACTGGGCATTTGTAGCTTACATGGGTGGGAGTGTAACTTCAGTTGAAGTATTTAGGCTAGTCATAGCAGTTGTGGCGGTCGCAAGAAAATATTTTTAGACGATGCGAAATTTGTATGCATTGAGTGAATTCGTGTGTTGCCCTTTGTGCAGCCTTTCTCTAAGTGCTAAGCTAGACCAGATGGAATGCAGTCCCCTGCTTTTGAGGACTTATAGCAGAATGGGAAAAGAGTGTACATGAAAAGGAACTGCGCATGAAACACAACTTACGAGACTTTTCTTGCGGTAGCAACGCAAGCTTCGGGATTGACATTGCACAGACAGATGAGCATAGATGGTAGTGTGTGCATGATGCAGTCGGCACAAAGTTGTGAGCTGTTCAAGGATTTAGTATGTTTCTGTACATGCTCGTATTTGTGAAAACTCGCAGCACGTGATTCTATCTAGAAAAAAAAAGAAACGGATCGACTTTGTAAATTACAGTATGGCTTACCAATCAGGCCAAGTAATTTCCATAATTCCCAATGCTGCCCCATTTTTCGCTTATTTATGGGTGTTGAGGCAGAGCTTCCTGTCCAGCTGGTGCTGAATGGAAAGACTGCTTGAAGAGGCAATGCACAAATACTACATTCAATGCACAATGTGCCAGCAAAAATGGAAAGCTGATAAAACTTTCCTCGCATCTGCCAGTCATTACCATCTTATGATCAGTCACTCGCCACCATAATTCAGAGTGCTTTCTAAGTACTTGTAAGAAAATGAACGTGGGATGGTGGAACACTGCACTTTTGTTTTTTGTACTACTTTCAGGCTAACTGGCATTAGTTCAAGCATACAAATTGTACCGAGTGTCCTATTCCTAATGGAATAGGACACTCGCCTAGAATAGGACACTAACCTAGAATCACTAGGTTAGTGTGGTTGGTTGTACAGTGGTGCTGCCGGTAGAAGGCACCATCGTTCGTGTCATACACGATAGAGGTGACTTCATCGGTGTAGTTAAAGTGGCTACATATATGGATTGTTCAGACAGTTCGGTTGTTGAGCTACTATGCTGGATACCTGATATGTCGTATGAAGATGTTTAATTACGTGAGCGCACTGATCGTGTACTAACAGTTTTACTGATGTGCCCGCCAGATTGAAAGAATTACGCAGTTGATGGCCGGTGCAGACTTGGTCATTTTATTAGCGAAAATTATTTGTCGGGTCCAGGGTCACCTTAAAAAACCTGTAATGATATGATTCGTGTCTGTACATATATTTTTATACATTAAAAGCGATGTTATGTGCCTGAATGCGTCACGTCTCGTTTTGACCATTGGAGGCTGTTGTCTTGTGTCCACAGCCTTTCTTTCCCCCCCTTTCTTTTTTCATTTTCTATTGAATACATTGAATTACTATTATTATTTCTACTACTATTACTACTTCCGGCTGATGCTCTAACGAGAAGGAGCGCACCAACTGTATTTCTGTGGCACATTGTTGCAAAGCAGAGTTCGACATTTACCGCTGGTTGTGCAATCATCATCATCAGCA
Source organism: Dermacentor silvarum (assembly GCF_013339745.2). Taxonomy (NCBI): domain Eukaryota; kingdom Metazoa; phylum Arthropoda; class Arachnida; order Ixodida; family Ixodidae; genus Dermacentor; species Dermacentor silvarum. The sequence continues at coordinate 20,904,638 of NC_051160.1, read as the reverse complement.
GCCTATATTTTATGTCCACTGCAGGACGAAGGCCTCTCCCTGTGATCACCAATTACCCCTGTCTTGTGCTAGCGTATTCCAACTTGCGCCTGCAAATTTCCTAACTTCATCATCCCATCTGGTTTTCTGCCCACCTCGACTGCACTTCCCTTCTCTTGGTATCCATTCTGTAATCCTAATGGTCCACCGGTTATCCATCCTACACATTACATGGCCTGCCCAGCTCCATTTCTTGCGCTTAATGTCAACTAGAATATCGGCTATCCCCGTTTGTTCTCTGATCCACACCGCTCTCTTCCTGTCCCTTAACGTTAGTCCTAAGATTTTTCGTTCCATCGCTCTTTGTGCGGTCCTTAACTTGTTCTCAAGCTTCTTTGTTAACCTCCAAGTTTCTGCCCCTATGTTAGCATCGGTAGAATGCAATGATTGTACACTTTTCTTTTCAACGACAATGGTAAGCTCCCAGTCAGGATTTGGCAATGCTTGCCGTTTGCACTCCAACCCAATTTTTTTCTCCTGTAAATTTCTTTCTCGTGAACAGGGTCCCCTGTGAGTAATTGACCTAGATAAACGTACTCCTTTCCACACTCTAGAGGCTGACTGGCGATCTTGAATTCTTGTTCCCTTGCCAGGCTATTGAACATTACCTTTCTCTTCTGCATATTAATCTTCAACTCCACTCTTACACTTTCTCAGTTAAGGTCCACAATCATTTGTTGTAATTCGTCCTCATTGCTGCTGAATAGGACAATGTCATCTGCAAACCGAAGGTTGCTGAGATATTCGCCGTTGATCCTCGTTCCTAAGCCTTCCTAGTCTAAGAGCTTGAATACTTCTTCTAAGCATGTCGTGAATAGCAGTGGAGAGATTGTTTCTCCTTGCCTGACCCCTTTCTTGATAGGTAGCTTTCTACTTTTGGACAACCAAGGTAGCTGTGGAATCCTTGTAGATATTTGCCAAGATATTTACGTATGCTTCTTGTACTCCTTGATTATGCAATGCCTCTATGACTGCTGGTATCTCTACTGAATCATATGCCTTTTCATAATCTATAACTAACTAGGTTTCATAAACTAGGTGGGTGATGAAGTTAGGAAATTTGCAGGTGCAAGTTGAAATATATAGTTTGAAGCTGATATCAGCTAGGGCAAGACATGGGTAATTGGAGGTCGCAGGGAAGGCCTTCATCCTGCAGTGGACATAAATATAGGCTGATGATGATGGTGAAAAAAAAATCACCAGCCCTTCCCCTGTCAAGAAAATGGTTGTAAGCGAAGCTTGTGTGTGTACCTCACCTACTACTTTTCCTTACCTTTCCTACTACTTTCCTACGCCGACGGCGAACCCTCTCCCCTTGAGAGTTCGAGGCGCCGATCATCAAACGCAGCCTGCTCCTCGGCAGAACGCACCACGCGCGTTGCCTTCCCATCCCTTCGCCGAGACTGATCTGAGGAGAGGGAAGACCGGCGGAGCGCGTGCGAACCCCCTTTCCTTCTTTTTTCCTCCCCGCGACACGTCAAACGACGCTGTTTGGCCGGGTGCGTCACGTGATCCGGCGCCGGCGCAGCTGGAACAGCTGCTCAACTCTGGGAGCAGCTGGGATTTTTTAGCGTGACACCACCACCACCGAGGCACCACCACTTGTGAGGCAATACAAGCTTCGCTTGAAAAAATCGTCGACCCTTCCCCTACCGGAAAATGGGGGTAAGCGAAGCAATTCCCCTGGGTGCACCTTGTTTTTGACGGTTATGTTTCTTGTAACTTGACAGTGACCAAGGGAAGGTCAGGTGATCCCCTCGGCGTTGGCGGAGTGCCGCAGCTTCAGCGGCTCGCACCGTAGGATCGGCCCGTCGACGACGCGCCCTTTCACGGGCGATCTCCCGTCGGCACTCGGCGAGAGCTGCCTGTTGTTCGGGGGTACGCACAATGCGCGGCAATTCCATCGGTTATCCGAGACTGAGCTGAACGAAAACGAAGCGGGCGCAGCGCGCACGAAACCCTTTTCTGCCTTTCCCTCCCCGGTGGAAGCGAAACTGCTCTGATTGGCTACGCACGTGGCGTGAGCGCGCCTAATGACTCACGCTGCGGTTCCGGCGAGCCGCCAATGGAGCCGGAGTTTTACCGTTACATCGCCGGCGCAGGCTTGCGTATACAAGCTTCGCTTGAAAAGTGGCATATAAAGCGCAATTTGGCCATGTTCAGATGGGTTATCCGAAGCGGCGGACATTACTTGCACGGCAAGTCGCAATGCCAAGGTAGCTATTAACTGAAAATATTCACTAATTAACTCTTGAATTGTGCACCTTATGGTTACTTGTTGAAATTGTGAAATTCAGCCGTTGAGAAGACATTCCTGCTCAGCAGAAATCCTATGACTGGCACCAATTTTGATATCTGCGTCTCCAAATATGTAATACGAAATAATACTGACGTTCCTGTTAAGCTTGCACAAGAGTTTCTTGGAACAATAATAGCTGCAACGGAATGCACATTTTAGCACATTTTGGGGACGAATATCAGGAAGCGGTGCTATTCTTAGAATTTCTGCTAGGCAGACAAGACCGTCGATCACTACATCTCGGTTTTCAATTTCGCAATTTCAACAAGAGAATATATAAAAAGAGCGTTTATCTGTGCATTTTTTAATCAGCTATATCGACAATTTGTCGTGCAAGCAAATATATCCACCTCTTTATATAATCCACCTGTACAGAAGGAACTGCGTTATCTTCCATCGGCGATGTCGAAGAATTGAGTTTCCACTTATAAAAAGGAACAAAACGCGGTGAAATGGAAAACCGCGCGATATCGCGCTTGGAAACATCGAAGCAAAATGGAAATATCGCGCGATAACATAACATGAGCGCGTGCAATCGCTCGTGGAGAGTCCGTGCGATCGTTGCATTGAAAATACATTAGTTGTTTTACAGATAGCGTACAACAGGCGTAAATTTCTTTCTTCTTTATACTGAATACTGAAACACCCGCCCATGTATTATGCTATAGCTGCCAGATAATATAGTGCAGCATGCGATGATGCTCGGCATTGTATACAACCAGGCTTTCTGTCCGGGTGCTCCTACTCACTGTGCTTCTTTCCCGAGAAAAAGAAAAGAGGGAGAATAAAAGAAAAAAAAAAAATACCAACCCCAGTTTTATGCGCTCTTGGACGCAGACTGACAACGCCCCAGTAAAGTATGCGTTGCGCGTCCGGTTTTCCTAATTAGTCGCCGGACCGTATCTGCAATTCTTATCTCTCTCTTTTCAATACGTTTCTGCGGCAGCGCAAGCGAATTCCGGAGCAGAAATTCCCAGAATCGTTAAAGGGTTCAGGCGACGGCGGTCAGACGGCACATATATATATATTTTTCCTCGAGCTTTCCCATGACACAAAAGCACGTGGGTTACGTGGCGGCAAAGTTATTGGCCACCGAGTGACGACATTTCAGCTGTTCGCGTTGTGCCTCGAAGTCCATGGATATGGGCGGTGGTGTATACATAGCCCAGTGACGACCGCTGGCTGCAGCACATATTGTCTCAGCGCAGAAGCGATTTTTCCTTTTGAGGCAAGCCGCCGACAATTGACGCGTAAATCTCGGCGGATCATATCGCCCTGCTCCATGCAAGGTCTCGTCTCGAAGTGCTCAGGTATTATATATTTAAAAGAAAGAGGCAGGAGCGGTGGCCCTCGCGGAATGCCGACACAAATTTAGGCGGTGTTTAACTTTCTACAGAAACACGCGTGCTCGTTCCAACGAGCAGTTGCGAGAGTTCTTCGCTGTGTTGCTAGTGTATACGTTCCCGAGGAAAGCAGCTCCTGCTCGAGTGCGCTATAGCTGCGCAAAGCTTTTATTGATGTGTAAGCTTCGGTGCGCAAAACATGAAGGCGGACGAAAAACTTTCCCTGGTGAAACAAGCGGCATTCTTGGGTGACATTTTTGCTTCTTTCTTTCTTTCTTTCTTTCTTTCTTTCTTTCTTTCTTTCTTTCTTTCTTTCTTTCTTTCTTTCTTTCTTTCTTTCTTTCTTTCTTTCTTTCTTTCTTTCTTCTTGACAGGGCAGCTACCGCTCGCTACAAAAGTATCTACGCTGGGCGGCCATACGGCTTGAACTTGCGTTCAGAGTGAAAACTGCATCTGTTCTGCAGCCTACGAGATCACTTTCTTCGGAAAATGTCATCGCGAAACATCAAAGAAACGGAAAAGGCGAAAAAAAAAAAAATCCCGCAAGGAGCGAACGTTGCAGTGATATACACGGTGTTTATCACTGTGCATATAATATTGATCATCTAGCACCACCTGGAGTATATATATATATAGCATGCCAGGCGATCAGCCAGGTTAACATCGCCAGCATATCACTGTACCTCAGAAAACCGTAGCTCGTCTTGCTCTTGCAAAAATTGCCATAGTTTCACCCGAAGGCAACGCACTACAAAGCGATGACAAGGTTTAGCTTCGCGCTGAAGGCGTCTCAGTACGCTGGCGTAAAGTCCCTATATAAGTGAGTGAGTGAAACAACTTTATTTACGATCCGGCATAAAGGGAGGAAGGGATAGGGGAATTAAAGCAAGACACTAGCGTGCTCGAACGTCCCGGAGCAGCAACCTACTCGCGTCAAACCCGTGGGGGCGCCGCTTTCGGCCTCTGGCGTTCCAGGATGCTAAGCACGTGCTGGACCACGTCTGATTCCAACTTGCGCCTGCGAATTTCCTAACTTCATCACTCCACCCAATTTTCTGCCGTCCTCGACTGCGCTTCCCTTCTCCTGGTATGCATTCTGTAACCCTAATGATCCACCGGTTATCCATCCTACGCATTACATTACGCCCCAGATACCGAACAATATTAATTTTCTCCCCGCACCCGGCTTCCTCCCTTCTCGAGCTGCGGATGATGACGATAGTACTATTTCTTTGTTGGCAAAAAAAAAAAAAAAAAACGATGATGTTTGTCACGATTGATGAGTAGGAAATGTCGCTGAGATGTCATGCAAGCAAGTGAGGCTTTCAATGCGAAATCTCGCATTGAGCATCCACACTTGCGTGACTGCTCCCCCAATGGTATTGGCACCCTGTGCTCATTCTACCTAATAAATGAAAACAAAAGGTGCTTTCTCCACAACTCGATCCTGGTATGACATTCCAGGGTTGGAAGGGCCCCATTATCGTTCTCGTTGTCGAACAACCGTGGTACTGCTTGGACTTGAAATAACTTCATCTTAATCGTCTCGCTGTTTACAGGCCTTCCAACACTACGAAAGCTTTCAGACCTATCGTTCATGCGAAGCGAGCAATCTGTCGCTCCTTCTACGTGATTACGTTTTGCGCACTGCAAGTCTTACATGCCGCTCGTCTTGGTCTTTCATTTTCATTCCTCCTTTTTCTAACACTGTTCCGTTTTTTTTGGGTGACATATGTGCTTCATATTTAAGCGATTACTTTTTCTCTACACATTCCTGAGGTAGGCGACGATTTCTCTTCTTCATTTCACTGGTCCGCCGGCGCTCGTGGATGCACGCGCAGTGAAGAAGAAAACAGCAGCGGTAGAGGCAACGACGCGCTGCGCTCCGCAGCACTTTAAGGAACAAGAACAAGACCAAGGCAGCCGGCCTATAGTCCGATGCAGCGTGCGCTCAACCTGCCCGCCTTCTACTACGTGGCCGGTTCATCGTCGCTCGCTTCGGTGGCCATGGGCAGCGTCATGGGCTACTCGGCCCCGGCGCTGGCCAGCATGTCGGCCCGCGGCGTCTCCATGACGCGCTCCCAGGAGACCTGGTTCGGCTCGGTGCTCGCCGTGGGCGCCCTCGTGGGCAGCCTGGTGAGCGGCTTCCTCATCGAGCGCTTCGGACGCGTGCGCCCCATCCAGCTGTCGTCTCTGGGGTTCGTGGCCGGGTGCCTCTGCATCGCGCTGTGCAACGCCAGCCTCCCGTGGATGCTCGCGGGCCGCGCGCTCACCGGCTTCTGCTGCGGCCTCGTCTCGCTCGCGGTTCCCGTGTTTGTGACCGAGATCAGCCCGCCGAACGTTCGCGGACTCCTGGGCTCCGGCGTCCAGCTGGCCATCACCGTGGGCGTGCTGGCCGTCTTCGTGGGCGGCAAGTGGCTCGACTGGCTGGCGCTCGCTCTGCTGTGTACTGTGTGCCCGGTGCTCATGGCCGTCGCCATGGCGTTCGCCGTCGAGTCCCCCCGCTGGCTGGTGGCCCACGGCCGGCGCGACAAGGCGCTCGACGCTCTGCGATTCCTGTACGGGCCAAAGTTCTGCGCCGAAGCCGAGTGCCTGACCATCGAGGCCAGCTTGCTGCGGCAGCCGGCGGCCGTCGCAGACCTGTTGCAGCGCAGCTTCTCGGTGCCGCTCGGCTACACGCTGCTGCTCATGTTTTTCCAGCAGTTCTGCGGCATCAACGTGATCACCTTCTACGCGGTCGAGATATTCGAGTCGGCCGGTTCGGAGATCTCGGCCGCCGACTGCACCATTATGCTGGGCGTAGTGCAAGTGATCTCGTCCCTCGCGGCGACCCTGCTCATCGACCGCGCGGGACGCCGCTGCCTCATGTTTGTCTCGTCTCTAATTGTGACGGTCAGCCTGACGGTGTTGGGCGTCTTCTACTACTACAAGGACGCGGACAATGGAGAATTCCGCCATCGCTATCGGTACGTGCCGCTGGCGTCGCTCGCGACGTACATTGCCGCCTTCTGCCTCGGCATCGGCCCGGTGCCCTGGGTCGTTATGGGCGAGATTCTGTCACCCAGAGCCCGCGGTCTCTCTACGGGCGTCAGCACCGCCTTCTGCTTCTTCTGCGAGTTCCTTATCACCAAGGAGTTCCAGGATCTCGTCCGGCTATTCAACTTCTGCGGTCTCTTCTGGATGTTCGCGTTGGTCACTGTCGTGCAAGTCATCTTCTTCTACGTGTGCATTCCAGAGACGAAAGGGAAGTCTCTCGAAGACATCAGTCAGATATTCGAGAGCCTTCCGGAGTTCAGTTCCAGTGCCACTCTCTTGCATCCAGTTCCCACTACGCCTTCTTTGTGTGTCAAATAATGAAGCTTCGCCATACCTTGCCCCTGCTGCTGAAGTGACTGTGTTAAATCGGAGAGTTGCGCAAAGCATCAATCGGAATAAGATCATGAGAGAAGTGCGACGGGCGGATTAATTGATTTTTTTAAAGGGGTCCTGAAACAGGGCTTTTCTAGCTAATCATAGAATGGCATTGCTATTAAATTACTTCGCCTTACAAATCTCCTGCCACAAAAGTTTTTCGTATCCTTCAAGCACAAGCGAGGTCAGACGTGGTTATCAGACAGATCAGCGGCTTTGAGTGAGACAACTTTAATAAATATCCTGCAAATTGATGGCCTGGGTCTAGGCCGCGCCGGGGGCAGCAGAGAGACCCTGTCTGTCGGTAGCTTCCCGGGCTTGCTGGATGGCCCAAAGTTGGTCCTGAAGATCAGAGCTAGTCAGTGCGGTTCTCCATCGCGCCCTTAGTTCAGCCGGGGGGACTGCAATTCTCCTCTGAACTATTTCACAATCCCAGAGTATGTGATATAGGGTGGCTCCTCTATAATTACATAACTTAGATTTGGTTGCAGGGCATAAATCCGGAAACATGCGGTTAAGATGTACCGGGTTCGTGTTAGTTTTGGTTTGAAGTCGCCTCCAGTCAACCGCCTGAGACCTGTTTAATTTTGGGTTAGGAGGTTGATATATACACCTCGACTTTCTGTAGAATTGGGTAATGTCACTGAATGAGAAAAGTCTAGCCCTATCCATCCGTTTCATCTCCTCCTCGGCCAGAGCCCCCTCCCCTCCTAGTCGGGCGCGGTTAGTGAGTGCTCGTGCAACACGATGGGCAGACTCGTTAAGGTTTGGGTTGGCGGTGGATTCGCAGTCTGTATGGGCTGGGAACCAGATGATTTCCTTGTCGTAACGTTCCTCATATGATATAAGTTTGGTTTCACTGTGTAGAATTTTTGCAGCTTCAACTGATATCCGTCCTCTGGCATAATTTCGTATAGCCGATTGAGAGTCGCTAATGTATCTATATTTGGGAGAATTAGCGATAGCCAGAGCGATGGCAACCTCCTCCGCAACCTCAGAGACACTGGTTTTGATTGAACACGTGCGTACGCTTTCTTGCTCTGTATTAATTGCTACTGCTGTAAATGCTTGGTGATTTGAATATTCCGCGGCGTCCACGAACAGCGCTTCCTCATCATTGCCATAGGCTTTGAGTAGAGCTTTAGATCTGCTCGTTATCCTGCCCTGATTGAATTCCGGGTGCATATTTTTGGGTAAATTGGGGATTTTAATCTTACTCCTGATCTCTTTGGTCAACGTAACCTTGGGTCCTTGCTAGTTATGGTAATTTATTCGTAATTTTTCGAGTATACTTCTGCCCTGCAGTCCGGCTGCTGGCGAGTCTTTCCAGCTGAGCTATCTGCTGAGCTTCAATCAATTCTTCTAAGGTGTTATGCATGCCCAGCTGCATTAATCTCTCTGAACTGGTGCTGCCGGGCAAGCCTAGGGCCTGCTTAAAAGCTTTCCTTATGAGCGTATTGATTTTGTCCTTTTCTGCCTTGTACCAGTTATGGTACGCAGCTACGTAAATGATGTGGCTTATAGCAAAAGATTGAATGAACCCAACAATGTTAGCCTCCTTCGTTCCCTGATACTTGTTCGTGATTCTCCTTAATAGCCTAACAGCGTTAGTTACCTTGGTCCCGAGCTTTCTAATGGTTTCGCAGTTAGTTCCTTTAGACTCAATATTGAGTCCCAGGACCCTAATTTGTTCAACGATGGGGATGGCCCCGCCATTCTTCGTACGAATGTGTATCTCTTCGTACTCTCTCTCTTTGATGTACCCCTTGGGCAGCCTGCCCTTGAGGGTGGGTCTGTAAAGGAGAAGCTCTGATTTCTCTGGGGAGCATTCAAGCCAAGTGCCTGTAAGGTACTCCTCAACTTTACATACCGCTTCCTGTAATTTCTGTTCTATCTCTCCATCACTGCCTTGCGAGATCCATATGGTAATGTCATCCGCGTACAAGGAGTGATTGATTCATTCGATGTCTTCGAGCTTTTCCGGCAATCCTATCATAATGAGGTTAAAGAGCATGGGCGATATCACGGAGCCCTAAAGCGTACCCGAACTGCCCATGTCCCTCACCTCTGACTTGAGTTACCCTATCGTGAGGGTAGCCTTCCTATTCGTTAGGAAGTCTCGGATGTAATTGTACGCCCTTTCTCCTAGGTTTAGGTGGCTGACCTGACTGAGTATGGCCGAATGTGCTGCTTTGTCGAATGATTTCATGAGATCCAACCCTAATATAGCTCTGGTGGACCTCGTTTTACTGTCTAGTACTTGCTGCTTGATTTGCAGCATAACGTCCTGAGTAGAGAGACCAGCCCGAAAGCCCAACATAGTATTTGGATATATTTCGTTTTCTTACCAGGTAATTCTTTACTCTGATAAGGAATGCGAACTCCATAAGCTTTCCTGCGCAAGAGGTGAGAGATATGGGCCGCAGATTTGAAATCTTACTTGGTTTGCCAGGTTTGTGAATAAGTATGACCTGGCTTTGTCCCCTTTCATTTTCACTAGCGTGCTGGAAGCTACACAGGGGAGCTCGCAAGGGGGCGCAAGGGAGCAATGCCCTGCTGGCCCCGCCCAAACGTTAACGATGATGATGATGATGTTTAATTGGCACCCCCTTTGAAACAGGGCGGTGACAAATAGTCACCTAGCCGGCATGAGTTTATCAGGTATGGTGTACATGTTTTTCATTCTACCATTTTTGTATACGTCTTCATAATCTTTTTTTTTCTCTCAAAGGTTCCCTTATCTACCTTGTAGGTACCGCTATACCAATTATAACGGATCCGGTCGTATCAATCTCTTCCCCGCTTTTTTTTTCCATCAGTACGCTGGACGTCTCTTGCTTATCTCGACTGTTGACCGGTTGATGCTTCCGTCCTCTTTAAATCCAAGCGCTTCTGTTACCCACGGGTCTCACTGGGTGAATTCTATTCGCATTCCATTTCGATGTGCTGAGTAGTCTCCGGACTTTTGCTGCAGCATACACATGCCTTATCTTGTTGCGAATATTTGCTCCGGTATGTTGTTGTCCTTAGGCAACCGGATCGAGCCTCAAGGCACTGCCCTTTGTGTTATCGTACAGATTTCCCCTTCTAATTTCTTTCTTCTCATTCTTGTAAATCTCCATGGTCTTTTTTGATTCCATTCTTTGCATCCAATTCGCTGTCTCTGTTTCTCTCACTCTCTCTCTCTCTGGTGACTCCTGGTTGCCTATTCACAGTTTCAGTTACCCTGTGCTTGGTTGCCAACTTTCTTGACCTCTTCCTGCGTTGTGTGTCCACGCTTTTCAGGTACATATACTTGTGCACTTTAGCCGCCCATTTATTTTGATCCACGTTCCTGAGCCTTTCTTCAAAACTAATTTTGCTCTGTGCTTCTCTGGCTTCAAACGAGGCCCAACCCATGTCACCCTGCACTGCCTTATTTGTAGTTTTGCCGTGGGCTCCCAAAGCCAACCAGCCCTAACCTCGCGAGCAATAACCACGCCTGAGATCCGTGCTCATCGGTAAACAACTTGACAAAACACAAACAAATCACCTATTCAGGTTTTATCTTCTGTGAGTACACATACACGGCCATGCCAAATCACCTCAGATTTCTGAAACTTTTCTCCCCAAGTCATGAGTGCCTTCTTCAATCTGGAAAATACCATAAACGTGCACTATGAGTAGCTGAAGAGAAATACTGACAAGATGTCTTATTAATTAATTAATTAACTAATTAATTAATTTATTTATTTAATCATTTATTTAATTATTTATTTACATGAACCTGCACATTTATTAGTAAAGCGACTAAAAATGCAAGGGCCAAGGAATGGTACTACACAGCGCACTATATATTTGGAAGAATTTCACTTGGTGGCACATGGGTTATATATCGGCTAGTTATCACTGCAGTCATCACAAGTGCGCATGAGATGCAAACGATGATGATCGGCGCTTACTTACCTGAACACTTTCCTTGTGATGTCAACGGAAGGATTACTGACGATTTGCCCATCGGAAGAAAGACACGATCTCGTCGACAGGCGTCATTGTATAATGCGGGACTGGGTTGAAGTATAGATATAAAGGACGAAGTAGACAGAAAATTGGAAATATACCGGGATACAAAAAAAATCTATGGTTCAAATACTGGTTCAAGCTAAGATGAAAGGAGAAAGTGAACGTTGGTTGTCAGACATATACGTGAGAAAAAGAAGGCCGCACCTAGAATATTTTGGAACCACATTAACTCATTAGGCAGGAAGTCTGGAACAATACAACAACATATCCTTGACGAAGATGGGAACGAACTGGAGGGGGAAGTGGCATTAAATTACATTCGAAAAATAACAGCCGAATCATTTCAAGGCAATTGTGACGAGGTGGTTTTCGAGAAGAAAAATAGCATAAACGAGAACCAGGTGGAAAAGGAGCTACTGCTGAGAAATTTCAACTGGAAGAAAGTCGAAGAGAAAATTCCTAAGCGCACAGCCACAAGGTCAGACGAGGTTCCCGTTAGGTCAATTGATTAATGAACTATAGGACCAAAAAGTAAGGAAGCTCTGTTGAAAGCAGTAGAAAAAAGCTTACAAGATAGGCAAATACCAGGCAGTTGGCGACAAAGTAGAATGAATTTAATTTCTAGAAGTAAGGGGGAAAACATACAATTCACTCCTATAGACCGTCGACCATTACATCGGTAATATACAGGTTAGCAATGCAGGCGACTAAATAAAAACTGCAAGCAGTGAAGAACATAATGACACACTGGGAGAACTTGAGAATGGCTTCAGAATCGTTAGGTGCCTGTATAATAACTTATTTGTTCTTATTCAGTGTATTGAAATATCCTGAGAAGAATAGGAGACCGCTATATGTGTTTTTCTTTAGACATTACCGGAGCGTATGACAACGTAGACCGCAACTGTCCGTGGTATATTCTGCAAGGGGAAGGCTTAGGCAACGACTGCATGTATACCGCTTTTGACGGGGATTGACTTAGAAAATATCATTTTCGTTGAATGGGAAGGTATGAGAAGCGAGGAAAAGTTGTTATCACCAAGGGACAGAGACAGGGGTGCCCTATATATCCCCGCTGCTAATTACGATGCACATACATCGTATGGATGGAAAGGGCGCTAGAGGGAAGAAACATCGGGTTTAATCTCTCATACAAACAGGCGGGCACAATAGCAAAGCAACAGTTTCCAGGTTTGTTTTATGCGGACGACAGTTGCATATCAGTTAGCATGCTAACAAGGCAGCTGATATGCTCGTCTTGGTCTTTCATTTTCATTATTTCTTGTTTCTAACACTGTTGCGTTTTTGGTGACATAGTGTTTGCAGATTTCTCAACACGTTCCCGAGGTAAGGTGACGATTTGTCTTCTTCATTTCACTGGTCCGCCGGCGCTCGTGGATGCACGCGCAGTGAAGAAGAAAACAGCAGCAGTAGAGGCAACGATGCGCTGCGCTCCGCAGCATTGAGGAACGAGAACAAGACCAAGAACAAGGCAGCCGGCCTATAGTCCGATGCAGCGTGCGCTCAACCTGCCCGCCTTCTACTACGTGGCCGGTTCATCGTCGCTCGCTTCGGTGGCCATGGGCAGCGTCATGGGCTACTCGGCCCCGGCGCTGGCCAGCATGTCGGCCCACGGCGTCTCCATGACGCGCTCCCAGGAGACCTGGTTCGGCTCGGTGCTCGCCGTGGGCGCCCTCGTGGGCAGCCTGGTGAGCGGCTTCCTCATCGAGCGCTTCGGACGCGTGCGCCCCATCCAGCTGTCGTCTCTGGGGTTCGTGGCCGGGTGCCTCTGCATCGCGCTGTGCAACGCCAGCCTCCCGTGGATGTTCGCGGGCCGCGCGCTCACCGGCTTCTGCTGCGGCCTCGTCTCGCTCGCGGTTCCCGTGTTTGTGACCGAGATCAGCCCGCCGAACGTTCGCGGACTCCTGGGCTCCGGCGTCCAGCTGGCCATCACCGTGGGCGTGCTGGCCGTCTTCGTGGGCGGCAAGTGGCTCGACTGGCTGGCGCTCGCTCTGCTGTGTACTGTGTGCCCGGTGCTCATGGCCGTCGCCATGGCGTTCGCCGTCGAGTCCCCCCGCTGGCTGGTGGCCCACGGCCGGCGCGACAAGGCGCTCGACGCTCTGCGATTCCTGTACGGGCCAAAGTTCTGCGCCGAAGCCGAGTGTCTCACCATCGAGGCCAGCTTGCTGCGGCATCCGGCGGCCGTCGCAGACCTGTTGCAGCGCAGCTTCTCGGTGCCGCTCGGCTACACGCTGCTGCTCATGTTTTTCCAGCAGTTCTGCGGCATCAACGTGATCACCTTCTACGCGGTCGAGATATTCGAGTCGGCCGGTTCGGAGATCTCGGCCGCCGACTGCACTATTATGCTGGGCGTAGTGCAAGTGATCTCGTCCCTCGCGGCGACCCTGCTCATCGACCGCGCGGGACGCCGCTGCCTCATGTTTGTCTCGTCTCTATTTGTGACCGTCAGCCTGACGGTGTTGGGCGTCTTCTATTACTACAAGGACGCGGACAATGGAGAATTCCGCCATCGCTATCGGTACGTGCCGTTGGCGTCGCTCGCGACGTACATTGCCGCCTTCTGCCTCGGCATCGGCCCGGTGCCCTGGGTCGTTATGGGCGAGATTCTGTCACCCAGAGCCCGCGGTCTCTCTACGGGCGTCAGCACCGCCTTCTGCTTCTTCTGCGAGTTCCTTATCACCAAGGAGTTCCAGGATCTCGTCCGTCTATTCAACTTCTGCGGTCTCTTCTGGATGTTCGCGTTGGTCACTGTTGTGCAAGTCATCTTCTTCTACGTGTGCATTCCAGAGACGAAAGGGAAGTCTCTCGAAGACATCAGTCAGCTATTCGAGAGCCTTCCCGAGTTCAGTTCCAGTGCCACTCCCTTGTATCCAGTTCCGACTACGCCTTCTTTCGCGGGTGTCACGAGGTAGAGAAGGCGGCTGGCGGCTGGTGTATGTACGTGCCAAAGTATATAGTCGTACCGGCACGCGCTTATCCAAGCACCGTGCCCGGTAAGCCGTTGGCTAAAGACTGCACCGAGCCAGAGCCCTCCTTCCGCACGTGCGGAGTATGTGGTCCTACCAGGATTGCAATGGGGCATACAATTCTGAATGAGGACTGTGCTAGCTTCATTATTAAATAATACATGGGGATGGAGTGCCATGGAAAGCTAAGCAAAATAAGTTTCACCTCCAATGCTGCGTTTCTCCTGTGTGGTCGTCAAGTACTATATTTACGAGCGTAAATTGTTTAAGCCGCAGGTGACTAGCCAGTTGCTGTGCTAAATGCTTCTTGATTTGCAGGTTCGATTAGTTGTTTCGGCTGAGGATTATTCATCTTGAAGCCAAAACTGCTACAACTTATGTAACAAGCGAAATAGCACACTGCCAACAAAGCGATTTGAGCGAAAGTCTTTTTTTATTTTTTTAACTTTCATATTTCAAGTTCCACTATACGCATTACTATACCATACAGAAAGGCAGTGGCGTATCACACACAAAAAAAAAGCTATTTATACACACACCATTTTTCGTACTCTAATATCACATTTGTAATTATATATACTTTTAAATACCCCCCTCCTCCCTCCCTAACCAAGAAATCTATAATCGCTGGCATCTTGTCAAATTCCCTCGTAGTGGGTGAGCGCAGTCGTACGAGGAAAAAGCAGGCAAGCAAGAACTCTTCTCTGTACGAGAATGTTTCTGTCGCAATAGGCGAGTTCAGCCGAACGAATGGCTGAAATCATGTCTGTTTACTATGCGCTAGAGGGAAGCAATAACGAGTTTAATCTCTGGACAGATTGTGTAGTTCTGGAGGATCAGAAATTATTGCAGGGTTGTCATGTGCCGTTTGCTGCTGTTCCCGTACTGGAACAGTATCTCGGGTCATTACAACATACAGTATGTGTCTTTTTACAGCGAAGCTATTTGTGGCTAGGCTTCTGTTCATTTTTCGTGTGCGTGTCCATAATGTGCATGGGCCGATCCTGGTGATTGCGCAGAAAGGGTCCAAGCGCAATGGCACATACCCCTGTGGACTCCGGGTGGTGGGCTCCGGGGCCTGTAACGTGCCCTTGGAACGACCCTTGTCACACCTGGAACCCAAAGAGGTCCCAGGAACAAGGGTGACGATCGGATCTTAGCCCAAAAGGCCGACCCGCGTCGGCCATGTCTACGTTCGCACCGCCCTCTCTCTGTCGGCGTTCCAACCACTTGCGTGCCTAGTTTCCTGCCGCTCAACCGGGGCGGCGGCACCGTCGCGCGTGTCTATAAGACAAGGTGCCTTCTCCTTTTTGAATTTCACTTCTCTCGTCGTAATGGGGAAGCCGCGTGTAGTGCGCACTCCCGGTGACAATTGCATTCTCGTCTCTGTTCCTGCCGTCGCTCTTCGTACGCGCGTTGCTCCTCGGGACTCCGGACTATACACGCGGCCTCCCCATTCTGTGTCATTTCTGTGTCGTGTACGTGCTAAACAGCTTCGCTGGTCATCCACCTTCACAGAGCGGAACGGCTCGTGATTTTTATTTTATTGCGATAGCAATTATATGGACACTTCTACCGGATTTCTGCCGTCGTCGTCGCCGTGAGGTTCCGTATAGATTTCAAGGGCGATAAAATCGTCGCCGCGCGCCGTATGCGCGAGCGAAAGCGCGCGGGGGACGCGCGCTATCACGGAGAGCCCCCCCCCCCCCCCCCCCCCCCCGCGCGCTATCACGGGGAGCGAACGCTCGGCGGAAAGCAAACGTGACCGTCGCGCGAAAGACCATGGGGATATGGGAGGGAGGGAGGGAGGGAGGCAGGGCGGCGCTGTGCTCCGGCACCAAAGGCGTATCTTGCCACTCAATCTCCCACGCGAAAGCAACAAAGCGGGAAGAGGGGGCGGGGGAGGGGGGGGGGCAGCTTCTCCTCTGCCAACAACTTCTCCTTTGCGCTTTGCCCGGGATTGCCGGTCGTCCGCACCATCTCCCATCTTCACACGGCTCTGACCTTTGTATGCGCTGTGCATTCGCCGCTCAGTTTCCGTTGAAGCGATAGACCGCGCGAACCTGCGCTTGCTGCCAGCGTTTTGACAGTCGTTGGCTGCGGTCATTCAGTGTGATCTATTCATGTTTGCTTGTGCGCGCTGACACCACGATTGTTAATTCAGTTAGTAAGCCAATGTGTCCAAGTTTATGCAGCCGATAAAACTACTATCCCTACTCCGAATAGCTCTCTACTAATTTGCTATGCTTCGCCTTTCGGGCGAAACTGCGACATTGTTTTTTTACTTCGAACACTGCTTTTAAAAGCCTACACCATTTATGAAATTACGTCACTGCAGATAGGTTATCGGGCCAGGCGGGCATCACTTACAGGAAAAACGAAAGTAATCCATTCTCCAACTAAATTAATTCCAATAATTAACTTCGTAGTTACAAACCTCATGGTACGGGTTTATATTGGAAAGTTGAAGGGACTCGCCATAAAAGCCTAGTTCCGTGTTTCTACATTCGAAAATGTTAATGTAGACCGAAATAACTGGTGCCAGATAATGAAGCTACGCCATACCCTGCCCCTGCTGCTGAAGTGACTATGTATTAAATCGGAGAGTTGCGCAAAGCACCAATCGGAATAAGATCATAAGAGAGATGTGCGACGCACCAATTGATTTTTTTAAGGGGTCCTGCAACGCGGCTTTTGCAGCTAATCGTAGAATGACATCGTACTAAATTACTTCGATCGCCTCACAAATCTCCTGCCACGACAATTTTTCGTACCCTTCAAGAACAAGCGAGGTCGGACGTAGTTATCGAACCGATCAGCGGCTTTGTCTCCTTTCGTTTTCACTAGCGCGCTGGACGCTACAGAGCTAGGGGAGCTGGCAAAGGGGCGTAAGGGAGCAATGCTATGGTGGCTAGCAATTCCCTGCTGGCCCAAACGTTAACGATGATGATGATGATGATGATGACGATGATGACGATGATGATGATGATGTTTAATTGGCACCCCCTTTGAAACAGGGCGGTGACAAATAGTCACCTAGCCGGCTTGAGTTTATCAGGTATGGTGTACATGTTTTTCATTCATACATTTTTGTATACGTCTCCATAATATTTTTTTTTCTCTCCAAGGTTCCCTTATCTACCTTGTACCGCTACCTATGCCTATAACGGATCCGGTCGTATCAATCTCTTCCCTGCATTTTTTTTCCACCAGTACTCTGGACGTCTCTGCTTATCTCGACTGCTGACCGGTTGATGCTTCCGTCCACTTTAAATCCACGCGCTTCTGTTACCTACGGGTCTCACTGGGTGCATTCTATTCGCATTCCATTTCGATGTGCTGAGTAGTCTCCGGACTTTTCCTGCAGCATACACATGCCTTATCTTGTTGCGAATATTTGCTCCGGTATGCTTTTGTCCTTAGGCAACCAGCTCGAGCCTCAAACAGCAAGGTATTGCCCTTTTTGTTATCGTACAGATTTCCCCTTCTAATTTCTTTCTTCCCAGTCTTGTAAATCTCCATGGCCCTTTTTCTTTACATTATTTAATTCGCTGTCTCTGATTCTCTCTCTTTCTGATGACTTCTGGTTTTCTATTTACACTTTAAGCTACCCTGCACTTGGTTGCCAACTTTCTTGACCTCTTCCTCCATTCTGTGTCCACACTTTTCAGGTACATATACTTGTGCACTTTAGCCGGCCATTTATTTTGATCCACGTTCCTGAGTCTTCCTTCAAAGCAAATTTTGCTCTGCGCTTCGACTTCAAACGAGGCCCAACCCATGTCACCCTGCACTGCCTCATTTGTGGTTTTCCCGTGGGCTCCGTCCTCCGTCCGTTTGTTTGTTTGTTGGTTGGTTTGTCCACAGTGTGGACAAATGAAGCTGTACAGGGTGATATGGGCTGGACAAGTTTTGAAGTGAGGGAAATTCAGAGTAAAAGTGATTTTGAAGAAAGATTGAGGAATATGAAAGGAAATTAATGGGTTGAGAGAGTGTTCATGTATTTGTACAGGAAAGACATCGACTTACAGTGGAGAAAAAGAACTAGGAAGCGTACAGGCAAGTATGCGACCACTGTAGCAAGCTACATGACAACAAAGAACGTCAAACGCAGAGTCAGAGGCTGGCACAATCTCCTGGGTGGCGGCAGTGGAAAATAAACCTGGTATGAGTACCTAAGTAAGAGGGAAAAACGAAATCAGGAGAGAAACAATTTATGATAACTCAAAGGGAAGCTGTTTACTTTTCGAAGCGAGATCAGGATACCTTAGAACGCGCAGTTATAAATCGAGTTACACCTAGGAAGGAGTAGCATGTGTTTGCTGCCGTAAAGCTAGGGAAACGATGGAACATGTTTTACTAGAATGTGAAGATATCTGCCCATTTGTCGGTTTAGGCTCCTCTGGTCTCCTTAATTGAAGCCCATTGGTTCAGGTATAACAGGGGGGAAAGTAAACATGTCCGCAAAAGAGTTTAGTAAGAGGTGATTGGAGGCGATTGGAGGTAGAAAAGTAAGGAGACGGCAAACAACGGAGGCCTACAAAAACAAAGTTCGCAATAGTGGTGCAGAAAGTTTGACACTGGAAAGTATTTTTTTAAATATAGATGGTACGACATTAGGCGAAATAAGAACAAGAAGTTTGTGGCGCAACCCACCACCTCATTTCAAAGGGGACGCTCATCGCATCCATCCATTCATCCATCCATGGGTATGTACCACTCTTCAGCGAAACTCGTTGAAGCCGACTTGGAGCACTTGGTAGGTGCCAATCGGTCTGTACAGAAGGTCTTTTTAAATGCTGACTCTAGTCTGAGTCGTCTGCGTAGAAACTTCGTTACGTTTCGCACTACTAAATATACATACACCTGTACTTGCAATTCTACGTGCCCCGCAAACCAACGGCGTCTCGGTATTGAGAATGTGATGGAAGCGATAGAGGAGCTTCGCCTCCAATTCCCACAGTGCGTGGGATACGCATACTTTATGTTTTTTTTTCTACTTCCACAACTCGCCAGCAGACAACCGTGAAAGTGAAGATACGTAAGAACCGCATGCATATCGTCGATTGCCAAAGTGTGGACAAAGACGCGACATCGAGTATTCAAGAAAATATCCCTGCCGTTAGCAGCCCTTCTGCAACCAGAAAGCTGATGTGCTGTGGAACACATGCATATAGAAGCTTTTCAGCTTTGGTAGAGCTATCTATCATTGGAAGACGGACAGGCTGTCCAACGCAAACTTTGAAAAGCAGCTCTTACCGTCGACAGGGTTGTGCGAATAGTACTTTTTGAGACCGAATCGAATAAGAATCGAATAGTGCCAGAAGAGAATCGAATCGAACTGAATCGAATGCCGAATAGTTTTCGAATAATGAAGAACCTTTATCACAATTTAAATAAAACGATGTTCACCTCCTAGTGTACTTAAAGTTGTGAGTTTCTGTGATTAAATGGTACATTATGAAGCGTTGTTTATTAAAAGCACAAATGGACCGTTAGGAGCAAGCAAGCAGTTTATTCGTATGCACAGGACTCTTCAGAGAGTGCGAATGATCGCTGTATAGCCTGTAAAGTATGTCTACTTAAGCGACGTTGCCTGCTCCACTACGCAAGTTCTCATGTTTTATGTCTGTACTATGTTCGCGGGGGTGAAAATTTACCGTACCTTTGCTGTAATTTTATGTTTATTTGATCGCAGTTGACGTTTGGAAATATTCAAAAAGTACTCGAAAAATATTCGCATTTACGAATAGTGATTTTTCGATTCGAATACCGAATCGAATAGGAGACTGTTCTGTTGGCTGAAGGAGAGGTGTGATACTACAGAATCGCGCATTGATTTAAAGGGATGTAAGCGTGTTGAGACTGGCCGAATAATAAATCGGCACAAATTCGTATGTAGGCTGCCTATAGGAGCGGGTTGCTGAGCCGAATTGATCTGCCCCGTGCAAATTCACTCAGGTAACTGGAGACCCCTGCGCAACGACCCCACCACTCCTGCGGCAGAATCATTAGGAACAGACCTCACATCCGTCGTTGTGTCTCGCTCGAGTCTCCAATGAGTGTTCCTGTCCGAATTTGAAAGAAACGAATATTCGACAACTTCGACTAGTGAATTCTCGAACCGAATGAGCATCGAATAGGAATAGCAGGGTCCATTAGATTCGTGCCCTTCTTAGGAGAGATAGTAAAGGTAGAACACATGACTGAATGATGCATTCCGATGCCTGTTGTAAGAAAAAAAGAAGCGAAGATATGACAATGATCGGCTGAATCTCGTCCACTAGTTCATGCTAAAAAACATTCGGCGTGACTAATATTTACAATTGGGGACCCAAGCGCCTTGGGGACCCAAGAAAATTGCGGGCCCCAAGTGCGCATGCACAGAACCCAAGGCATGCAGTCTTGGGTTCTTGGGTTCGCGGTGACCCAACACCCATAAATCGAAAACTAGTGCGGGTCCCGAAGCCATCTTAATTCGTAGTACCAACACGGTGATTACGTTTGTTAAATTTCCCGAAGCCATCTTAATTCGTAGTACCAACACGGTGATTACGTTTGTTAAATTTTATTGTTTGCCCTTATTGCTCAAAATGCATATTGTTCGTTTTCACATGTAAAAAAAAAACAAAAAAAAAGCTTTTCTTGTTTTTTAACACGAAAGTGTTTTATGCCGGGGTCCACCAAGACTTCACTGACGTATTTCCGTCACGGAAATACGTCATAGAACATAATACAAAGAAAGAAACCAGAAGAAAAAGTTCCACAAACATGCAAAATTTGGAAATCGAACCCACGACCTCTCGGTCCGCGACGATAGATCGCCGAGCGTTTAACCCATTGCGCCACAAACGCATTTGCAGAGAGCTACACAGACGCGCCTTATATATCTAACACTCCTCCGTGTACCCGCGCTCTTGCTCGGGGCGGTGCCGCCGCCTACGAGCAGAAAAGAGAAGTACTGCATTATGACACTAACGCGCACCGACAGTGAACGCTTCGGTGGTCTCAGCACTACGACGCCTCGATGCCAGCATTCGAAGGGACGCTGGCATCAAGAAGCACTACCAACTAGGTGGCGTTCACCGTACTAGGTGGCGTTCACCGTACTCAGCACAGCGGAGCGTGGCCTCCGCAATTAGCTCTGAAAATGTTTCTGAAGTTGATCGCGGAGGCTGCAATTACGACGCGCTGTACGCGCTGATTTGACTCGGTGACGATTCAGTTACGTGCTTTGTCTTGCGCGTTGTATTAGTGTGTCAGTTACGTGCTTCGTCTTTCGCGTTGTGCTAGCGTGTGCAGCGTAGTGCAGCTTCCATATGCACGACGGTTGCTCATGGTCATCGACGTTGGTAGTCGTGATGGAGGAGACGTGCCACCAGGCGTCAGCGTGGGTGCATCAACGCCTAAGGGCGCTTTAGCCACAAAACACCAATAGACATTATATATCAATGTGCAATAAACATTACACTACTTCTGTGAAGACACGTTTCACTTTCGTGTTCTATACCGATTCCTATATAAGAGGGATCAACCACATTTTTTTACTGTCGAGCACTTTTTTATTGCGATAGACACTCCAAAGCAGATTTCTGCCGTCGGCGTCGCCGTCGCCGTCGCCGTGAGGTTCCGTATGACGTCAATGGAGATGAAATAGTCGCCGCGCGCCGCCGAACGCTGTATGTGCGAGTGAAAGGGCGCGAGGGACGCGCGCTTTCACGGGGAGTGAACGAACGGCGGAGAACAAACGCGCGTTCTGTGCCGTGCTCCCTTAAGGGCTGCAGAAGTAGGCGTCTCTTTCCTCCTTTACAATCACCATATATGTAGAGCAAACGCGCCTTCTTCTGACGCACGAAAGGCCGTAGGGGGGAGGGGGAGGGAAGGGAGGCGACGTGTAGCTGCGGCACCAGGTGCCTATTTATATCAGAGGCTCCGGCAACAGTCACCAACGCCGCACACATTTTGTGCGAACGCGGGCAAAACGCCGACGGCGTCGACAACAGTTCTGCGTGTTGCCGGTGCTGCTGCATGTCCAAATTTATACAGCTGATAAAGCTACTATCATTACTCCGTATAGCTCTCTACAAATTTGCTATCGCAATTGATGCTTCGCCTTTCAGGTGAAACTGCGACAATTTTTTTTTTTCCCAACTAGCTGCGGCGTCCCGAGCACTCGACCCAACGCTGTCTGCGTTTGGCCGAATTCTCAAACTCTGCTGCTCCTAAACCCAAGAGCAGCCTATATACCCAACGCGGCTTGCAGACCCAGAGTCTTGGGTACCCAATTCTAAAGCTGTCCATTGTTTAGCCGCAGAGCAGGGTATTTGCAGGTCGCCTTGCCAAAAAGGCTCACGCGAATACACGACTTAAGTCACGCAATCTGTATAGCTTAATTTTAACCACGTTCTGCTGCTCCTCTAAACCCAAAAGCATTCTACCCAACGCGGCTTGGGGACCCAGAGTCTTGGGTCCCCAATTATAAAGCTGTCTATTGTTTAGCCGCAGAGCAGGGCATTTACAGGTCGCCTTCCAAGAAAGGCTCACGCGAGTACACGACCTAAGTCACGCAATCGGTCGCTTAATTGTGACCACGTGACCCGCCACAGTAGCTGTGCGTGGGGTGGTGCATGCTGTCGAGCACGAGGTCGCGGGTTCGAGCCCCACCACAGCGGCCCCATTGGGATGGGGGCGGAATACAAAAAGAAAAGCGCGTCAACCAAAGTCGACGCGAAACAAGAGAAGGTCGATGAACATGGTATATCGTGCTTTATATGCACTGAAACTGGGACATCAAAGATGATGCACTGTTTCATAACTGCATGATATTTTTGGAGTATTTTCTTCATACCTTAGTCATACCTTATATTATTTTTTTGCCGTGCTCCCCCCCCCTCTCTCTCTCTTTTATTGATGTCAAGTTTGTTCACTCGTCCTTTTCTTTCTTCTTTGAATATTTAATTTATTTTTAGTGGATCATAGTCGTCGCCGTCGTCTTCTTTCGCGTCAACTTAAGTTAGCTCACATTTATCCCCCTTTCTTTTTATTTTGAACGAAGAGAATAGGTGGGCCGACCCCGGAGAAAATGAACTCTATGGCTGAATGTCGCTTATTCTCGACTCTATTGACTCTAATTACGACTGTACCGTTAATTCTATACTATACTCTGCAACCAATTATCGATTCTTGTCTCGTTTAGACCTACATTTTGATATGTTTTGTGACTCGCTACGACGCTCTGGAGGCACGAATAGACTTTTTTTCTTTTCTTTTCTTTCTTTTTTTTTTCACCAAGAGGCCAGTAGATAGATACCTGGATCCCATGTGCACCAAACCCGTGTGGAGTCTGCAAAGAAGACCTCGTCTTCAATGACGCTCAAGTGTCGTGCATTGAGTGCACCGTGCACTTTATAGGTTTCCATGGTGGTCAAAATTATTTCGGAGTCTCCCTTTACAGCTTGCCTCATTATCAGATGGTGGTTTTGGCGCGCACGTACGAACACCAGAACCTTCTTTTGAACACGTAGCCCTCTTTAACGAGCTCTTAAATTTGCACGACATTATTGCCGTTCCGCTCCGGCACGAATTCACTGCCGCTAACGAGAAACGATATTGCAAACTGGTAAAATTAAATAACAAAACTCGCGCGCACCTACATGTTGAGCCTGTGCGGCTGGTCTCCACTTGGGATTGCGTAGCTGCACGAAACTATGTCCTCCTGGGACCTGAACACAAGTATGGGATATAATCGCTCTTCAAGGTTTTTTTTAAATATTATTATTGTGTACTGTTACGTTATGAAGTTGAAAAAAAAAACAATTTTAATATTTCAATACCACGGTTAGATGCCAAAAGCTGCGTCTCCATGTCTCCACTATCTCCATCATCTCCTCATCTTCGCTATGGGAAAAAACTGCATGTCGTTGTTTAAACGCAGAGATGAAAATGGAACTACGTGTACTACATTGTCATGTTGCTGCTGGATGCGGTATTTTCACGTAATCTCAGTGATTTCGAAACACACCTCAAGCTTGCTTTCGGCCGTCTGGGATGACACAGAGGTCTCGATCAATTTAGTGCCAAATTCCCCGAAAGCGGATGACAAGAATATGAGTAAACCACTTCTTTACGGTTACACATGCACCGTACTTCATACACGGAATGAATATTTTGCGTAATCACTGCCTAGTGAATTTATAAAAAAAAAGTTAAGGCAATATGGAATGTATTGTACAAGGGGTCTTAGGAGGATGTAGGTATACCGCCAGACGAACAAAAGCGGTAGCCCGGAATGGTTGTGCACTGTGGCGCGCGCTGCCTTACAAATGCGGCCAGCGATACCACACGACTGGCCGGCTGTAGAGGAGGGCTTTGTGGCGCTTGCAGGCGCGTCACGGTCAACGGGTGAAGAAGCGACGGCGGCCAGATGCAGAAGAGATTGAAAGCGTGGCAGAGAGGGCGATGTGGGGGGCGACTCTAGTCGATAACTAGACGTCTCGATCAAGTGGGCTCAGAAATGACCCGGGCGGACATCGTCTTTTCTATAGCTGCCGTGGACGAAAGTGGCCGCTCCCGACACGCGAAGAGCGAGCGCGGAAAAAAAGAGCCGCCGCAAGATTACCCCGCGCGCGGATGGCATAACCGGAGTCCGCGGGGCGATTGGGAGGAGGTGACCACCGCGTGACGGGGGTCTCGGCCACACCGCGGCACTTCCTTTCTTTCTTTCTGTTTGTTTGTTTTTCTTTTATTTAGCGCCATAAGTGTATAGCGTATGTCGAAGGCTCAGTCTCTCATGAGAGACCAGCGCTCGACATACGCTTGAGGAGGCACGCCAAGTTCGCACTGGTCGCTGTAGAAACGCGTATGCGTTCAAAGGGGGCGTGGTCACTGATACCGCCCTATATGAACTCTTAACGCGACAGCGTTAAGGGCCCCGAGTCACAGAAAATCCGGTGTCCGGTCGAAAAAGATCATCCCGAACCATGCCGACCACGCAGGCCCTCCGCGTGGCGCAAAGCCGCTGGTGGTCTAATTGAATTTCCCAAATTAAAATGCGTCAGAAAAATCGTAAAGTATGACTTAACCACAACCTACAGGCATGATAGCGTCGGATTGTAATTTGAATATAGGAGAAAACATAATTCCGTTACGGGGAAACTCGAACACAAACCCCTTTTCCCGCATTTATACCATTCATACGGCGGCGCGCCTCAGTCGGAGGTGCTTGCAAAAACGACATCCAGATGGCGCTCGCCTTCTCGGCAGTGCAGGGAAGCTAGCAGCAAGATAGAACTTGAGGAGCGATTGAGAGAAATGGCGGAAAAGCGGTGGGCAAGGAGAGTTTTCAGTTATTTGTACATGAGGAATGTTGACACAAAATGGAGGAACTTGACCAGAAAGTTGCCAATCAAATATTTGGACTGCAGGAGGGGTGCAAACTAAGAAACAGCGGTTAAGAAAAAGGTTAAAGAAACAGAGAGGGGTCTGTGGAAAACAGGGATGCAGAAGAAATCAGCACTGGGAACATACAGAACTTTCAAGCAAAAAATTGCCAAAGAAAATATCTATGGTAATTCTAGGGGAAGCTCTTTGCTGTTTGAAGCCAGGACGGGAGTATTGCGGACTATAAGATGTACCGAGTCAAGTACCAAGATATAGACAGGTTGTGTGGTGCATGTGGAGAGGAAGAGGAAACGGTTGAACACCTCCTACTTTTCTGTAAAGCGCTTAACCCTACAGTGCAAAGCAACGGGGCTGATCTTTTTCAAAGCATTGGGGTTTAGGGACAGTGGAGGCAAAATAGACCTTAAGCGGGTAGACATAACTAAACGTAGGTTATCTGATTGGTGGCTAAAATCAAGGCAAGGGTGAAATTTCACCCTCCACAAAGTACAAAATATGTTAATAGTCACGGCTAGGTGGCGTGTGCCACCGCCCGATTTAAAGGGTTCAGCCTCATCCATCCATCCATCCGTGGCGGCGCGCCGAGCCGAAGCTGCAGAAATAAGAAAGCTACAGTTGCCGGGAAGCCTGACCATCAGGGATATTTGAATGCTATCGCGTTCCACTCTTAAAGGCGCGAAGCTTAAGCGTCCTCCAAATTTTTCTTGGCTGCGATGCCGCGCAGTATCTTGTATTAAGATACACGATAAGTTATTTAATGTGTCGGAAATACAGATACTGATACATGTCTTGCGAGACGTATCATGACACAGATACAAGATACCCAAAGAATATCTAAGGTAGAATCTAAGACATATGTATATTCGATACTGCCCAACACAGGTCCCAACTAGCATGCACCAAGATTTTAAAATATGCAAATACTACGTATAGCTGGACAGAACCGCGGTAATGTTGTTTGCCGTCGCTGGGAGATACTCAGATTGTTTCTTTTTTGCATTCCGCCTAATTACATAATTAGTAGTAATTAATCAACTTCTAAAATAATGTAATTAGATAAAAAGTGTAAATGAGAAAATTGTAGAGCAACATGAAAAACTCCCGATACAGCTTTCTGTTCTTCAATACGTGCTACATAGAAGTGCTTTTCCGAACGTGAAAGAAGCCCACGAATACGCGTAAAATTGCCGCACGACTGGGCGCTCGAGGCACTTTGCGTGTTTGTAGCCACACTATTGCGTGAAACTGTCGTTATGAACAGGGAAAGAGGGGACTGTGTTGTCGACGTGACCGTGATGGTAGGGCATCGGACGAAATGTGAGATTGATCTATTTGCAGACTGGGTGAGTTTTAATTAAAATAAAGAACAATGTCCTGCTTGACGCTAAATAAGTGTCTCATATAGTATTAGGAACTGCCCCGCGAAAGGAAAGAAGAAAAAGTAACTATATTACGTCGATACAGACGTGTGCGCATACTGACTCTATCAGCAAAACAGCGCATGGGAAGCGGGGAAAGCAACATCGTACCGCATAGACTCGTGTAAGGGCCGCACCCCCAACTTGGCGGCCCAAAATTTGTAGAAAAAACATTTCCAACAGAGATGCAATCGCGTTCGGTGCCCCGGCTGCGTCGCCGGCTGCGCCTGCACCATTTTGACCAAAAGGTTCAGTTTCGTGTAAGGGCCGCACCTCGTCACAATTTGTGAAAACAAAAGTGCGGCCCTTACACGAGTCTATACGGTATATTCTCGTGGTCTCGAAGAGAACCAGCAGCGGCTGACGTTCATGCGACCACGGCAGGCTGAAACGCTGGTTGACTGCCGGCGACGCCCAGGTGTATAGACAATGTGATTACTTTGAGGAATATACTATACAATATAGGTCAGAATACGTACGAAAATTCTGTTCCAATATACCGAACCAGTTATTTTAGCCCTTACGTAGTTCGCCTGAGAGGCACCTTGACCAATCACCAACACCGATCAGTCAACGCGGCGGGTGGTATAAAACGGAATGAAGAGTCACTACGGGGCTATGCCGCACTTCTGAGGCCGTTTTCAGAGCAGCGAGATAAATGCCATCTTCACTGACACGCACACATTTCTCTTTCCCAATTTTGACGGAAAGGAAGTTGGGAAAGAGCATTCGGTTAGCCATTGAGACGCTTTCACGACGCGGCCTTGTTCACTTGCCGCGAGCGAGCTGTCAGGCCCACCGCCGAGCGTTCGTTATACGCGAGCCAGCTGCACGCCAGGAACCATGCCGCCTGGACATCTCTCTCTCTCTCAACTGGAATGCACCGCGAACAGCCCGGTATAAGCGCCGGACAACGCAAACACACAGCTATAACCACGCTTGTCTCCGTCGATATCGCCAGTTCCACGAGACGTTGTCGGGCTCGTATCCGGGTATACCGAACTTCCGATAAAACGAAATGCCCATCGCGTGACGAACGGTCCGGACTGCCCGAAGTTCATTACAGACACGGGAGGTGGGAAAGAAAGAAAATAGCTAGGATGAGGATGAAAGGCGGGGAGAGGAATGAAGCGAGGAAGGAGGACTTCTCTCTGTCTTCTGCCGCCGCCGCTGCGAGCGCGTGTCGCGATATCGGACGCATATTACAGGGGCGAAGGCGAGAAAGCCTCGGAAGACTGGACAACAGCGCGAGGGCAACGAGAGCTCGTCGCAGAGGAGCCGAAGCCACGTGCGCTCGGATCCTCTCTTCCACACAGGCTGCGCGGATTGGGCCATCATCTTGTCAAGCACCGCGGCTCCTGTTTATAAGGGGCGCACGGGAAGGGGACCACCGGCGAGGTGGCATGCGCGTCGTTCCGAGCGGTCGCCGCAGACGCTGCGCCCCTCTGCCCTTCAAGAAGTAAAGCAGAAGTGAAAAAGCAGAAGTAAAGCAGAAGTGAAAAACCAGAAGTATAGCAGAAGTGAAAAAGCAGAAGTGAAGCAGAAGTAAAGTAAAGCAGAAGTGAAAAAAAAAGCAGCAGCACAAAGAACGCAGCAGGAGAAGACGCGCAGTGTGATGTTTGCGCACGCGTGCTATATAAGCGAAGAGCGGGAGAGAGAGTGCCTCCGAGACTATAGCACACATTGCTTTTTGAATTCGATCTCCCCTTCTCCTCTCACGCGCAGCTCCTTTTTTGTCTTTCTGGCGACGAGACACTCTCCCTCTCTCCCGAAGAATCAGCAGAAGAAGCAAGCGAGACTACATCGCAAGAGCAGGAGAAACATGTCCCCTGCGAACAGACATTGTTTCTTCCTTTCCGTTTCTTTCTTTTTTTTTCCGAGCCGACCAAAGGAATGGCTGTCTCGGCGGCGAGACGACGTGTTCCTGCAGAGACGTCGTGCGCTACGCTGCGGTCTCGAGTGGCGTCACATGTGCGTGTATGGTGTCCGCCGCTTCGTCCTCCTCTTCCTCCCCCACTTGCGTGCCTGATTTAGGCCCAGCACGAAGACGAGAGGACGGCCAGCGCGGGAGGGAGGGCCTCGCAGTCTCACAGCCAAAGCACGAGAAGCCGCAACGTCCTTCGTGGCACGCGGGACACGGACAAGACGAGTGCGCGCCGCTGTCCACTCGATGTTGGACTGCGTTCCTTCCTCCCCCACTCCCCGTCTTCTTCCTGCTGTCTCGTCCGGTCGATGCTGCGCGTGATGCCGGATGACGTGAAAGTCTGCGAGCGCCCGCGGAGATTGCTGCGTAGACCGACACCAGGCGGCGCACCCGTCGTGTATTACGAAAACTATAGTGCGTTCTTCGCGGAAATTTCGTCTTGCCATTCAATATAGTTCGATTAGGTCAGTCAGAGCCTATGAAATGTTCTAAGAAAGCCCATATGGTATATAGTTAATTAAATTATGGGGTTTTACGTGCCAAAACCACGATCTGATTATGAGGCACGCCGTAGTGGGGCACTCCGGAAATTTGGACCACCTGGGGTTCTTTAACGTGCACCTAAATCTAAGTACACGGGTGTTTTCGCATTTCGCCCCCATCGAATGGTATATAATTCGAGCTGGGGAGGTATTCTGGTTCGAGCTGCGGAGGTATTCTGTAAGAGTCCACCTTGTGAACTGTCCATTTTGGCTGTTGCTGATTGGCTGCAGCTGTACGAGCGAGAAAGAGACTGGCTCGAGGCACCTGCCTCCTCCTCAGCCAATCAGCAGCGGCCGAAATGGACAGTCCACTAGGTGGACTCTTACAGAATACTTCCCCTTGTTATTGTATAGCCAGTATCGCCGGAACGTTAAACATGCCTCGTATGACACTGCTAGAAGGTAAAGCGGGTAGGATAAGTTGGGACACCATGCTTTCCGACAGAAAATGAGAAATTATATAAGTCATTTAAGCCACAAATTATTCACGGAGAAGACGCATACAGTTTGCCAATTTTTCCTTGCAAAACCGACAGATGTGAAGTATGCTCCTATACCCGTAGACAGGATCAGAATGTCTCGACACTTCGAAGTTGTGGGAGTAGATTTTGCACCAGTATTGTCCTTTCTAGAAGGGTGCATTGCATATAGATTATTAAAAAAAATTCCCTGAGGTGCTTTTCTGCACAACGGCGAATTCCGGCATGTTGTTAAATTCTGTAATGGCTGTAATGACGGCATTTTGAGCCAATCAGAGAGGCCGTAGCAGCTCTCTGGGCCAATCAGAGCCGACGAGATGGCGAATTCGACAATATGGCGTTATTCGCCGATGTCCAGAATATAGTGCCCCAGTATTTCGTAGAAACCTGCATGTGAAATGCTGCCCTGCAGCCTCAATTTCCAGAATTGGAAAACGGAAAAAGCTGAAAAAAAAAAACGGACAATCGCAGTAATACGGAAAGTAGCAATTGTAATGCGCAATACTGACTTAATTCGTAATTTACAAAACAGACTAACAAACACAAGCATTGACAAAATTCACTGCACTATGATAGCTGCTTATGGAGCTTCCATGAATGCACTTTATGGAAGTCCGGTACACAGCAGGCAGAGTCGCTTGTCACGCCCCCGTGTGAGCACCAGAAACAGTAGTGTTGCATGAACGCGAAGTATTCTAGAGCCACTGCTGTATGTATAATGCATCTAAACCCATGCAAACGGGGTGCGCAATCAATATGACGTGGACAAAGGTGCCGCAGCCAGTTTCGTCACATTTGTCGCATGACCATTTCAGTATTTGCCCTTTTCTTCTCTAAACTATCGCTATACTATCTTCCAACTGTGAATAAATGATCGCGATAGAGAGGGTCCTTAAAGCAAGACAGAATCTGAATATAAGCTATGCTCTGCCTTGGGAATTTCCCCAGTGCAAATCGCTGATTCATAGCGTCTGTAGCATGGCGTCCGTGTTGCCGCTCACGTGATGTCTCTGGGTGTCTTTCAATTGTGGTCAGCGTTGAAGACAGTCAATTAAAAAAAAAACTATTATCTGTGTTTCAGGAGGTGTTGACGGCACCGGCTTCTCCTCCTTCTCTTAGCACATAGATCTAATCTGACTACTAACAAAACAGCTTCGAGCGCAAGTAATGGAGCGCATTTGGAAGACGTCTCTGTGACCTGATGCCACCTCGCGTCGATAAGAAAAAAGCTAAGGAAATCGCTAATTATCGCTGTATTTTAACAACTTACGGGTGCGAACCTACGAAAAACACAACGTAGCTTACAAAACGGTAAGAGCATAAAGAAAACGCGACTAGGTTTTCGTATGCGCAGGTGACCTTCCCGTCGGGCTCCCAAGTAGTCTGTTCAGCCACCAAGAGTCTTGTTTAGACAGCCAAGCAGCCTGCATCGTGTTGGACTTCGATGGTGCACGCTGATAGAACGAGCCGTCTGCATCGCGTAACAGAGCACAGCTAGCCTCCGAGAGCGGCGACACGTACCAAAGTTGACACGAGCGTATATAAAGCTGCATGACAGGCACCGTGAAGAATCCGTGCACACGGCACCCATCGTGCCCGCACGCGGCGCGAAGTGGGCGCGCACCGGAGAAGAGGGCGTGTCCTGTTTATTTGTGTCCTTGTTGACGCCGTGAAAGCATATACACACCTCACAATGCACTGAGGGGCAGCCACGCATGTTTCCTAATCCCCCATGCGCACGCTCTATATGGATAGCGTTGACATCAATGGCGTCCCGCTGCGCGTGTCCACGTGTGTCGCAAGCATACGAGGGGGTCAGGGGGGGGGGGGGGGTCAGTGGGCGCTGGGATCGGGGGCCCGTTGTATACTCCGCGCGGCGCCATAAATATCGCGCTCGGCGTGCACAAATGTCTCCTAAATAGCCGCGCCTTTGTTAGCCGAGGCTCCGCAGGATTCGACGTGGCGCCCCCTGGGTGTGAGTGTATGAACTACGAGCATGTCCCTCTTCTCACCCTGCCTGCTGCCTTGCTGTACATGTGCTGTACGGTTGCACGGGTCATTTTTATGGGCCCACTCTTTTATGAGCACTCCTCCGTTGTTGCAGTGGAGCTGCTATTATGCCGCACGGGCTCTCTCCTGTGCGTCGATGATGTGGGTCCGGGAAGCGTTACGTAACGCCTTCATGAGGAGCTGAGGATTAAGCGTGCGAGCGGTGAATATGGACTCCCTACATAGATGCAATCCTTGTGCCTCTCTTTCTTTCTCTCTCTTGGTTTATCCATAGGAATATTAACCCTTAACTCACGCAATGCATTACACATTCCTTTAGTAGTGGAGAACTTGAAGGTCTGGCTTTGAGTCAGCCAAACGATAAATTATGCGCCTATAAATTAATACAAGCTGTCACGGTCTCGTTCTAGTGTTTGTCGTGCCAAAACTCAAAATACTTTTTCTGATGAAATGACTGTCACGTTTAAACTCGTTAGCTAACGTGCCTTCTAGAATCGATCTCGCATTTCGGCGAAGGCCACAGTCCACAACGGCCATCGTGGGTGCCTTCGGGTCACGGGATCCGGACTGTGATAAGAAAACGCGTATGCAGTTGCACTGACATCTAACTTTTCGAGAATTACACCATCGCCGCTCCAGTGATACCTACTTCGCACATGAGAAAATAATTCTGCGGCACTAAAGGAGACGCTCGGGGGTATACTAATTGCCGGCATGCCCTTGCAAGTTTACTAGCACCATCCCTGTACTCCTCCACAGAAAGCGAACTTTAATCCATGAATCATCGTTATTGTACGACATTTACACTATTCGCTCTGGATGTGCTCTTCACACCGCAATAACAATAATGCTGCATTCTACTTTTTTTTTTTGCGTGTCCGCACGGCTGTCTGTTCTAAACCAAGGTGCCGAATTAAAAAGGTTTTCTTTCTTAAGTGTTGTTTCGTATTACCCGGTCGCCTTCACAAAGAATAGAGGCCTAACATCACGATTGGTTGGCATGTGTTCTTAGGCGAAATTCTACCATGATAACTTTTTTTTTTTTTGTCAATAGATGGCATCCGAACTCAAGCCCAGCAGCAACAGCACCCTCTGAGTAAGAGAATACTGATCTCGAAGGTTATATATGCTTTTGCTGGCTATACATACGTCGAAAGTCACTGCTGGAAGTGGGAACACGTCATGGCCGCCATATTTTGGACACCACCTTCTTGTCTTGCCTACGTCACTGATTTCTTCACTTATAACGAAACCTAGAAGAGTATACATACAACTTTACCACGGCCGTCTACATACATACTTCATACTCGCCGTGGTGGCCCTATAGCGGCTGCAACGTTCCGCTGCTGAGGACGAGGTCGTTGGTTCGATTCCCGCGGCCACGGTCTTCACATTCCAATGAGGGACGGAACGCAAAATACCCACGTGTACTTAGCTTTAGGTGCATGTTAAAGGAACCCATGTGGTCAAAATTAGTTGCGCAACTCCTATATTGCGGCGTCTGGCATAGGCTCATATGCGTATATCCCAACTATATTGTTTCTGAACATGTAGCCCCGCCAGCTAAACAATCATTTTATACAACTTGAAATTCCACCAGCATCGATGCCATAGATACCGTTTGGTTGTTGTTGAACCTGTATCAAAAACTCGCCTAGGAATGCGAAGGACTCGAGACATTCTGCGAGAGAGAGAGAGAGACAGGCAAGGGAAAGAGAGGGAGGTTAACCAGAGATTACCTCCGGTTGGCTACCCTGTACCGGGGGAGGGGGAAAGGGCTGCAATAGATGAGAGAAAAAGAATACGAAAACAAAAGAACCACACACACACGCACACAATACAGAACTGTTTCTGTCTGTGGGCGCTGTCACGCAGACTGCGAAGTCGTTAGATAGTGCTACACATTCTGAGATATGTGCCGGCCTATAAGGAGGTGAAATCGTTTGAGGACTGGGTCCGAGCACGGGCTAACATCAAAGAGACACTCAACTCACTATATAGCTGTGAGCAATATTTAGCTCTTTTTTCCTTTACCCACTTACCCAAATAGGCCTAGAGCCATCATTTAAATATACTATTAATTCTCTCTCTCTCTAGCTATTAAAACCAATTTATATACAGTTTTGGGACAGTAAGCCTACAAGACATACAGCAAGATTCAGAGAGGTCATTCTATTCTTACAGTATCAGCGTCATCATTTTCTAAGAAAGCAAAATTATTCAGGCGTTTTGAGGCGCACTACATTAAAGTAAACTTTTGTGCCACTTTAATGCACACAGTATATGTACTGGCTCTCGTTCGTACACTTCTATGTGAAACCGGAATTTTAATTTTTTTTTCTGATCGCGGATTAAAAAGTAGAATTCCCAAACATGAAGCATTTTTTTTTTAAGTGGAAGTTTGTATTGCCGAGTCGTAAGGAACACTCCTAAATAAGCTTACTCGTTTTAATTTGCATGTGTTCAAGAACAGTAATCCTTCGAATGTCAACTGCCCGTCCTCAGTGATATATCTTTCCGATGCTCGGCACCACCAAATATGTGCGTTGCTATACAGGGTGTTTCAGCGAACACTTTCAAAACTTTTTAAAGGTTGCCTGTAGCAGATAGCATTCTAGTTCATGAGCTGGCCTACTTGAAGAGGCGTACATTACTTGCACAACAAAATTGAAATGCTTAATCGACTAATTAACAAAAGTTCACTAATTAAGTGTTTAACTAATTACAAATTATGGCCCACACTGCAATGTACAAATTCTAGCCGTAGAGTTCGCAAGGCGGTTCCACTTGGAACGAGTTCTCAGGATGACACCAATTTCGAGATATTTCTGAACTTTGCGAAGAAATGCATTGGCGTTCCAGTTACTTTTTTGCTTCAATGCATAAAACGACGTTTTGTTAAGAAAGTAACTGGAACGCCATTGCATTTCTCCGCAAATTTCGGGAATGATCACCCCTTATAATATCCCCTGTTCCAAGCGCAGGGCAAACAGGCATCGGTTCGGCGGTGCTCTCGATAGCCGACTCATCGTAATCGTATGCAAATCGAAATCGCCTTTCGAGGCGATTTGCACGTCCCGTTCCCGCTTGACGTCGCGTTGGCAGAGGAGGTCACTCGCGCGTCAGTTCGCGCTGTAATGGACAGAAACGACATATGTAGCGGTGTCCTTCGGAGACACAGAAAGCCGCTCGCTATAAAAAAGTGAACAGAAGGCTTCGATGATGTAACTGCGGCATAGACGGTAAAGGAAAATCAACTATATGAAACGGAGGGTGAGGCTTTCAGGCGGAAATCTCGGGCGACCAAAAAGAAAAACAAAACGGGGGCTACAAAACAAAAACGAAACAAAAGAAAATCTGTCGAGGCGCAGGAGAGACAAGAAAAACGAAATGTGAGCCAAAAAAAAAAAAAAAAAGAAGAAAGAAATGCTACGATCGCCCACTCGGCGGCGCCGTCCCCGCTTCCGCGAGCAAGCTGGCGAATCTCGGCGGACGGGACCCGAACACGTGACCCCGGGCTCGAATCCTGGTTGGTGCAGTCCCCAGGCGATCGTTTCGGTGGCAGCGCGCCGCCGAGGCCGGTCGTTTAAACACCGCCCTCCGCTGCTTTGCCGGGCGTTTCCTCGAGTCACGTGGCCAGCTTCTATGGGAAGGGGGGGGGGGGGGGGGGGGGTAGCTCGTGCCTTGTGCTGCCATCTGTTGTCGAGTGTGCTGCCGGCGCTAATGCTTCCTCCGACTCCACGGAGCGCTGCGCTCAACCAAGGCCACCGTTGTTCAACCCGTGGTTCAGCCCATGGCTGAACCGAACCGCTAAGCGCCAGCAAGGCAGAGCGCGCGCGCACGCGCGCTCTGCCACGTGCTCGCTTAGCAACAGTGATCGAGTCACGTGCCGTGGCATGGGTGACGCGTGTAGCTGGAAACGCAATCTGGATTTCGGTGCTCTTTCTGATGCCACTTTTTTTGCGGTCGGATTGGTGGCGTCACCCAGCTTGTAAAAAATAAAAGAGAAGGGCGCGATTAAGTGAGGGCGGTTAGTCGGAACCACTGATGTCTTCATTTGCGTAACCGATGCGAATGACACGAAAATGGCGGCGTATAGAAAGCGTAAGAGGGCGACCCGCCGAATTTCACGGTCCGCACGTCATCGTGGCTGTGTAGAAATTTTCGACACGGCGTGTTCGCGTTGAGGGCAGCTCAAACAAACGTTTGCTTTGAGATCATTCAGAAACGTCGTTTTTTTTTTTCTCGTTTTTTATTGCCTTCTATACCTGGAGCAGAGAAGGAACATTGTTTAGTGAATAACGTTGAAACATGCAGTCATACGGTTGTCAGTAACCTGCGTCTGTACAGATGCAGCACACAAAGAGTTTTACACGAGAGTACTGCAGTTCCGTTAAGTTCCGTCTTTTGTCGCTCTGTGGAGCTTCTGTAGTTGCACCTGGAGTAACACGGCTCTGCCTGCTGCTCCGGCAGCATAGGGTTAAATAGTGATACGGTAGCGTGGACTACACAGCCAGCGATATAATATAGTAGCTGATATTCTAGTTGAGATTCAGATGAAGTGCATGGAGCCGGGCATATCATGCAATGCGTAGAGCAGAGTGTGTCAAGTGCTAGTGCTGTTTGCTCCCAAATCGCAGATCGTGCGATCATTGTTATATTCTTGTCAGACCCATGAACAGGCAAGGAGCAAAATGCATTTATTGATTGTTCTTATTACAAGCCGCTATCCTACGAACTCGGAA
Source organism: Dermacentor silvarum (assembly GCF_013339745.2). NCBI lineage: Eukaryota > Metazoa > Arthropoda > Arachnida > Ixodida > Ixodidae > Dermacentor > Dermacentor silvarum. The sequence continues at coordinate 20,868,039 of NC_051160.1, read as the reverse complement.
AACCCATTGTTTTACCAAGTATCTCGAGCATATCTACACAGCAGCATCTCCACGGACGTGGACGAAGTGACCATCTTTGAGGTTTGTTCATGAGAAAACCTGCTTTCCTTACTCGACGACATAAATAAGTTCACATCCATGTGGCTGTTGGTCGCGTAAATTTTTCATCCTTGATTTTAACATCACTTCACGCCATTTGAAATTTATTTCATGGTAGTTTTGCGTGGTTTTTGATGATACAACGGGTTCACGCAAAGTAGAACCACTTTTTTTTTTTCTAAAACCGACAACAGCAAGATAATACAATCATTGATATGCAGCACCGCGCGATCATTTGGCTTCAAGTCAGAGCAGAACGTTGTCGCTTATCGCTTTTGATTTAATTTTGAAAATGACAGTAGCCGATGTCCACGAGGAAGGACAGGAAATCTGAGAAGACTATTGGAGTAAAAAAAAAAAAAATGGTAGCCAAGGCTATAGCGAAACCCATGTATAGTGGATGGCAAGGGCGTATAGGTCGTGTGATGAGAAACATTTACAATCATAGTATGATGTCGGCTGACGCTGTGAGATCACTGAGAGAGGCGTACTACCCACACTGGTGTTATACAAGGCGATGGTGATCATGGTGACGCAAGAATGGAACGTTATACACATTTGGCCGCGTCTTAGTTTCTCCCTAACCGAAGCGGCTCTGCGCCGCTCAACAGAGCGTCACTTATATTTTAAACGTTATTCGTGTTGAAGGCGAAGTTCGTGCCTGTAGATGGCTACTCCTCTTAATTCGTAGACGTGCTCCACACAAACAATAGCGAAGAATGTAGTGACAACAGTTCTAAAGTTCACACTCGCAACGTAAGTACGCGAAAGCAAACGTACCCGAGCAGTGCACACAAATTCTAATGTTAGTTTGTATTTTTTTTTTTTCAGAAGAAGAGAGGGCAACGTATAAGCGCTACCGTAAGAGTTGCCCAAGTCGGAAGCTCGAGTGTGCCAGTGGCAGCTGTCGACTTCGGCGCTCCGGTCGGACGGTCAACACTCGAGCGAGAGGACTACATAACGACGCCGCCCCCTTCGACAGATGCGTGTGTGTGCGCGGAGAATGTTCGCGCTATAGAAACCGCAAGACGCTTCTATCTGCGCGGCTTCCGCCGGACTTCACGCTTCGAGTCGCAAAGATCAGGCCCGTGCCACCAGCTTCGGGCAAACAGTCAGCAGCACGCAGATGTATTTTTTATTCCCGCTTGGTGGGGTTGGCTGCGCGAAGCGAGATGCGCGCAACAGTCGAGAGAGGTCACTCCACGGTCTCGTGTTTGACTTACGTACGTGCGTAAGTATTCGTTGCCGTCCCAGCAGCTCCCGCGCGCGCGGCCGAGCACATCTCGAAACACTTGTCTCGCTTCGAAACAGACGTGGGTGAAAGTGGCTTGATCGGACCACACCGCTGCTGTTGCGGCTGTTACACGCTCGGTTCAGTACTTCGCTGAGTAACGACGAGCCCCCCCCCCCGCCCGGTCCCCTTCCCTTTAACTTTTTCGAGCAGCCTGGCGAAATCCGGCGTACGTTTCCTGACTAGCTTGGAAGGACACTCACATTCATTACAACATCCGTATTATCCATCCTAGCTCTCTCTTCGTTGCGATTGATGTCCACGGCCTTAATTAACCTTACGTGCTATCATAAGAAGCCGACAAACAATGACACCAAGGACAACATAGGGGAAATTATTTGTACTTACTAATTGAATTAAAGAAATGAGAAATTGATGAAAATGAAAATGGATGAAAAGACAGCCGTCCTCAGGTGGGGAACGAACCCACGTCTTCGCATTACGCGTGCGATGCTCTCACCATTGAGCTACCGCAGAGATACCATTGAGCTACCATTGATCCACCATTGAGCTACAACCTTACGTTCTATGTGGCATGGCTCGTTACCGAGAGTAAATGATCGGTAAATTTGCACGAGACTGAACCTGGCTTGTATGCAGTGTACTTTTTCGATGTTCTTGAGCCACCATGCCGCCAACCACCTTTTGCCGATTTCTATAGCACTGATAAGCTCACATTTGCGCTGCTATCATTGAATTCAAGGCAAGGGGCACAGGGCGGACTATGGGACTCTGTACGTCTTGAGTGATACCGTGACATTAAGAATGTTATATGTACTGTGACCCTTTAATAATGTTCTATATGTTCTGCTGCGCACATCATTTGGTGACACCGCATCCAATATCAGCCAGATCTATTGACTGAAATAAAGTATACAGCTTCCACTGGAATAGACCTAAAGTAGGTTTTTTTTTTCTTTTTTCCCCCTTCTGATTTACTTCTTGGCATTCCGACAGTTACACGTAAAGATGCCTTTTTCGCATCGCTGTTATCCATAAGTTCTCTCCGTTTCTTTAGCATGGAGCCGTATTCTCCGTCAGTCACTTTCGAGGAAAATGACTTTCAAGATGTACTGACACGAAATTTTTGTTTCTTTCTTTCCATCTTTCCTTTTTTTTTGCGTTGTCTGCAGGTTCTGGACCTCGAGACCGTAGACAAAAACATCGTCAAGCCTCAGCAGACCCTAAATAATTTATAACAATAGCTTCTCTACGACACATTTGCGGCATCGTTTGTCAGGAGTCCTGATGTCACGAAGCAGAAGGTGCATGGCCAGAACATCGCAACGTTTGGCGTTCGCTGCTAATCGTTGAGCGTGCAGCTCGACGTGTAGTAACAGACAACCGAGCGAGCAGGAGCGATTGTTATGACGTCACATGACTTCCGCTTCCACGTGACCACCTTATGCGTTATGACGTGTGAACTTCCGTGTCGCGAAAAAAAAAGTGAAAAAAAAAAAAACAGATGAAAAGAAGGAAATGTTACGTCAGTACTTCCTTATGTGCGCGCTCGTTGGATATCCAACGAGCGCGCACTTATATTGACATGACTTTTTCGACTTTGCAGGATACCCATCGATCCAATATGAGGCGCATTATTAACTGTTGGATGTTTACGTCACGCAAAAGCGAACGTATACCCCCGTAAGGTATCGACCGAGAATGCAGCACTGTACTGTAACGACTTGGTGCGCACCACTGTCCGTACACGGCTTGTAAAATGTAAAATGCAAAACACGTGTGGTGCATTTCCATTGGCCACATATACCATGCATACTCCTGCACTCGTTCAATCTCCGAAGCTGTCTGTGTACACCGACGTTTAGGTTCACGCTTCTATGTGTAATACTCCATAATTACCGTGCTGTACCTTGCACGCGACGCTCGCTGAGAGCTGATAGTAAGAGCCCGCGGGTATAGTCTATCGAAACTGAAAAGGAAATTGTGAGACTTTACGGGACGCTATATCGTCGCTGTACCTGCAGATATCTGCCGAGGCGCCACAATGATCGATTTTTTGTCGAACGAGCGGACACATCGGCGGAGCGTGACCCAGATGGAGCGGACAGAGCGTATCAACAATGACGCAATCTTTCAGGCATACGAGGTCAGCGAGGTGCGGCCAGCGTTCACTGGCGACTAGCTCGCACTTCCTTCCCATGGAGTCCGTGTCACGCCGCTTTCATTTCGTCCTTTTGTTTTTGTTTCATTTTTTCCCCCTTCTTCACGCGCCGGGACATAAAGCGCGACGTCTTACGTGATTAGGGCTGCCGCGCGGCGGCCACCGTACCCAGCGACGGCCGAGATTGCCAGCTTTTAAGGCTTTAAGCGTGAGGCGGGGCAAATGAGCAATGCGGGTATGGGGCTGGAAAACAAGAGGAGAGGACTGGCCTTCCCTGGATGTCTGTTATACACAGTGCGGGCGGCGCTGGACGAGTGTGAGCGTCGCTGCTGACACCCCACGTGATGGGCCTTCGAGAGGCGCGTCATACTCGACTGCGAAAGTTGTGCCACGCAGGCGCGAGACGGATATGTATTGAGAAATCCTGGGTGGGACGCCGCAGGATCCGACGCTGTACCACTGGGTACAGTTGGTAATTGTATAATTACAGGCATTGTGGTTGGTTGACCGACCGATCGACCGACCAATGGTGGATGGCAACTTTCCCTTTCCTAAAGCTTCCTCTACCTGGCGGGCTTCCGCAGCAATCGTTTTGTTAATACATTGGGCGGCGCGTGCTGTCTTGTAGTACTCGCCACCCGATCTCGGAGGCTAGAGTTAAAGTTGTACGTAAAGTTGCAGGGGCAGCAGGAGGGTGATGGTTGTGGTTGCGTAAAAAAGTGTAACGATCAGAGTAAACCCGGCTTTCGTTTATATTTGTTCTTATTTCTCAGAGCCATTTACTTATATATGCAAGATCATAAAGCAACAAATCGATAGTTGTTCTGCCGACCAGTTACTTACAAGACGCGATCTCCGCTCAACTTGGTAAAGATTTCAATCGTTAAGTCATCTGTCCTTTAGGTAAACATTTACCGCAGCAGCTGTAACATATATCAACTTGCATATTCGACGATACCATGCCTCCGCAAGTCGGTCATCTCAAACAACAGTTCCTCGGGCGGCTTTAATTACGCGAAGTTCGAGGAGTATTGCAAATCAGTTCCGCTGAATCCCGCAAGGTGGAGCAAGGGTCATAAAAAAAAAATTGTCTTCCACCCAAACGCAGCATGAAGCTGCGAAGGAAGCCCTTACGGGTTTCTTAGGAACAAAGCTTCGCAGTTGAGGAAATATTCGTCCTGGTTCGGGATCCCGGACCAGGACACATTTTTCCTCAACTGCGAAGCTTTGTTGCTAAGATACTTACGTTTCTTAGGAACAAACTACATTTGTTCCCAGCTACGTTTGGGTGGAAGACAATTTTTCCTTTCACGAAGCTCGAAGAGGTTTCAGTATTCTCGACATGCACCGTGATGCATACCAGAGGTGTCGCGTCTACTCGAATCGGCCTTATACACTGCAGGACTTCCTATAAGTTGCGGTTCCTTTTGTTTGCCACCCAAGTGACGAGTCTTGGCACGCCCTCGGGCGCACTCACCGCGCCACTAAATCACAGCGCCCTCTCGGGACTCACACGCAAAGCCTCCGCCGCCGCCCACACGTCACCGCGTCAGGCACACGTCACGGCGCGGGAAAAGAAGACGAAGAGCGACGGGACTCGGCCGGGTTGTCACGCGACCGAGACCCCGTGGACGCGTGAGCGCGACCCCCAGCTGCGCGTGGCTAGTGCGTAGAACATCCACGAGTCTCAGCGGAAGTGGGCCTGAGGCGCGCTTCCGCTTCCGTTCACCAGTGACAACAACAAATGAGCGGAGCTGGTCCTGTCGCAGGTCCTGCCGCCACCGTCCCCGGACGAGTCGTAGTTACGGAGGTCCTGCCCCGCGCGGAACACGTCGGGCGTATACCCTTATCTTCAAAAGTGATTATATCAAAGTTTGGTTGCGTTGCTGTTGACTTTCTGTTGATTTCAATAGGATATGGCGAGCCATCGGTGTTTAACCGACGACAACGTAGTGGCGCCTAAGCACGCAGCTCCGCGCGCTCGAGCCAAAGCTCGAGCAAGGAACGATCGGGCCAGTGCGTTCCGTGATCTCGTCTGTGCTCGACCGATGAAGAAATAAATATGTGGGAGATCATCAACCACACGTCTTCCCACAAGGATATCTGCTGAGATTCGATTGAATGTCATGGCGTTATTTTACGAGGGTAGAGACCGACTTTCCATTTTTCTTCAGTTGTGTGGGGGCGCCATGTCGGGAAAACACGATTTATCGCGATTTCCGTGACGTTTTTGACAAGTAGTGTGGGGATATAGCAGAAAAAGAAAGACGCGCACACTTGGGAATGGCAGAAAAACACAAGCGCTACTTGTAACTAGTTAACAGCAGGAACGGTTTTAAATATATATATATATATATATATATATATATATATATATATATATATATATATATATATATATATATATACATCTTGTCACGCATGCGAACAAAAGGCATACGGCGATATCAAAGAATGACACATTTGTACAACGATGACAGGTGCTCAAGAATCTACATTCTGAGGCGTGCGGCGCAATTGACGGCTCACTTACAAAACGGTCTCTGTTCATTCTGATAAAATAGGCAACAAGCTTAAATCCTGAAGAGGTGTTACCGCTCCTACCGTTACGTATACCGCTACAACATTGGCTTCGAACCTTTCGAAAATTCACTCAGGAATTATTACGTACAAGTTATTTATCCCCATTATGAGCTCAGATGCGTGCGGAAGCGCATGCATATGATTTAATCATACTCTTGACGCATTGCTTTTCTGATAATATACACTAATTTTAGATAGGCCCCCGAATTCGTCCCAGACGACGAAAAGCGCCCATGAAGTACGTTTTGAGTACCGTGAAATGATAACATCCAGAATGCAGCGTCAACAAACTGACTCACCACACAATGATACAAGTTTATAAGAATTTTCTCTTGTTTCGTAACAAACATGGTTAGACGGTTACTTTGTCCACGTATACATGGAAATGCTGTTGCATCCATCCTATATCGACGACGTTAAACCAAAAAAAATTGATTTTCACGTTCGTAATTTACCGGTCGGTAATAAGAACTGACCTGAAGAACGATTACATCCCTGTGTGTATTCAGATTTCAGGAGGGTATAGAAAACTGTCGATAGATGTTAATCGGTACAGACATGCTTAGATCATACTGTTACGGAGAGATGCGTTTATTAATGAAATGATGGATGCGAGAGGCCTAGGGACCGATGATGTCACAGTCCGAACTCACGTCGTCTTCCTTCACTTTCAATCGTCCTCCCGTATCGTAGCAATTCCCCCCTTTGCAGACGATGCCCACCGGCCGAGTCAGTTGGAGTTCCGGTGGTGAAAACGTTTAAGACGGGCGACATGGACGACGTTGGTCTTGCTTGAGCGGCGGCCAGTAGACAAGAGTCGACAAATCACGTACGTGACATCACTGAGACGTGCCATAACGACAAAGGGGCCGGTGTAACGGGCCAAGAACTTTTGGTATAGGCCGCGCTTCCGAAGTGGCGTCCATAACCACACCAAATCACCTTTCTCGTACGATACGTGCTGATGGCGCTCGTCATAACGGGTTTTAGAGCGTTCTTGGGAGGCAAAAGTACGAAGGCGGGCGATGCGCCGGGCCTCTTCTGCGCGGCAAAGTGTTTCGGCCAGAGAAGTTTCGGCGGTTTCGGAGAACGGAAGGATAGAATCGAGAGCTGTACGCGGTTGGCGGACGTATAGGAGATAGAATGGGCTGTATCCGGTGGTTTCGTGTTTTGCGGTATTGTAGGCGAAAGTTATGAAAGGCAACACAGTGTCCCAAGATTTGTGAGCGGAATCAACATACATCGCAAGCATGTTGATGAGAGTTCTGTTGGTCCGTTCAGTTAAGCCGTTAGTCTGTGGGTGGTACGGCGTTGCGTGACGAAAATGAGACGTCGAAAGCCGGAGAAGCTCTTCAACCACATCGGCAACAAATTGCCGGCCACGATCACTGATAATAACACGAGGGGATCCATGGCGTAAAATGACGAATGAGAGCATGAAGTGTGAAACTTCAGCGGCCGTTGCTACACGAATCGCCGCACTTTCTGCATAGCGTGTCAGGTGATCGACGCATACTATAATCCATCGGTTGCCTGTCGTTGATCGCGGCAGAGGGCCGAGCAGGTCAACACCAACTACCTCAAACGGTGAAGCAGGGGGCGTGATGGGATGCAGAAGTCCGGGAGGGCCGCTAGTTGGGCGCTTGTAGCGTTGACACAGTTCACAGCTCGCAACGTACGCTGCTACACTTTGGCGCATCTTTGGCCAGAAGAAACGTTCTTGTGTGCGCTGAAACGTCCTGGAAAATCCCATATGTCCAGATGTAGGGTCATCGTGCATTACTTGTAGCACATCACGTCGCAAGCTTGTCGGCACGACTAGAAGCAAACGGGCACCCTTGCCAGAATAATTTTGCTTGTAAAGAATGCCATCCTTTACAACGTAACGGCGTTGACCGTTCGCTTCGGAGATAAATAGAGGAGCCAGACTGGTGTCGCTGCGTTGCTCCGTGCGAAAGGTGGTAAGGTCAGGAAATAGAGGGTCAACAACTGCTAGGTATTCATCGAAATTGTCTGCGTCACACTCGGTCGTCGAAAGGGGAAGCCTTGATAAACAATCAGCGTCAGCGTGACGACGACCGCTCTTGTAACACACTTCAAAGTCATATTCTTGTAATCTTATGGCCCAACGAGCAAGACGGCCGGATGGGTCGCGTAGTCCGGTGAGCCAACATAACGAGTGATGGTCGGTGACAATTGAGAATCGGCGTCCGTAGATATACGGGCGAAACTTGTGGACAGCGAAGACGACCGCGAGACATTCTTGCTCCGTCACCGTATAGTTGCGCTCAGGTTTACTTAAACAACGACTGGCATAGGCAACCACATGTTCTATGGTGTCATGCCGTTGAACCAAGACGGCCCCGAGGCCTATACCACTGGCGTCGGTGTGAAGTTCGGTTGCAGCAGATGGGTCATAGTGGCGAAGTAAGGGCCCTGAGGTCAGTACGAACTTGAGCTGCTTAAATGATGACTCGCATTCTGCTGACCACTGAAAAGGCACGTCCTTGTTGAGTAGACATGTCAGGGGGTAAGCCAGGTCGGCAAATTTAGGCACGAAGCGACGGAAGTACGAGCACAAGCCCAAGAAACTTCGCAACTCTCGTAGTGACTGCGGTTGTTTGAAGCTGCTAACTGCAGCGACCTTTTGAGGGTCAGGCCGAACGCCGTGCTTGTCGACAAGATGACCAAGAACCAGAGTCTCACGGTTTCCGAAGTGACACTTCTTAGAATTCAAGGTGAGTGAAGCTCTCTCAAGAGATGTAAGAACGATGTCAAGACGGCGATTGTGCTCCTCAAATGTACGGCCAAAAATTACAACGTCATCAAGATAACATAGACAAATTTCCCACTTCAGTCCACGCAGAATAGTATCCATGAAGCGCTCAAACGTGGCTGGGGCGTTACACAAGCCAAACGGCATTACATTGAATTCAAACAGACCATCTGGGGTTACAAAGGCCGTTTTCTCCTTGTCATCCGAATGCATGGGAATTTGCCAATAACCGGACCTTAGATCCACGGAGGAGAAGTACGAGGCAGAATGCAAGCAGTCAATTACGTCATCAATCCTGGGAAGCGGGTATACATCCTTTTTGGTGATAGAGTTGAGACGTCGGTAATCCACACAGAATCTCCAAGAACCGTCTTTCTTCCTTACAAGGATCACAGGTGCAGCCCAAGGGCTGCATGACTCCTGAATGACCTTCTTCTTGAGCATTTCTTCCACCTGTTGAGCAATGATTTTACGCTCTGCAGGTGAGACACGGTACGGTTTCTGCCGGATAGGATGAGCAGATCCCGTGTCAATCACGTGACGAGTACGTGACTCTGGCACATTAAATTGTTCCTCGCTCTGCGCAAAATCAAAGACTGCGGCATGCTTGGCCAGGACGTGGACCAAGGCTCGGCGCTTCTCTGACGGCAACGACTTGTTGACCATAGCCAGAAACTTGTCCTCTGTAGGGTGAGTGACAGCCACGTGGTCTACTGTTTCGTTGCTTAAAGCTGCGATACAACGACTGCTCGCATTTTGTTCGAAGAGGGCAAGCCGCATTCTACTGGGTAGCACGACAGGCTCACTAGAACAATTCAGCACCCATAATCAGGATCGCCCATCGGTAATAGAAATTGCGCAACGAGGCACGAGCACATTTTTCTTGACGCAGTTGAGGGGGACCGGCTCCACAAGGACATCAAACGTCCCAGCGTCTACAGCAGGGGTATCAACGGGCACTATCTTGATCGACTGGGGCGGCAAGCAAATATCGTCAGTGACGGCGAGGGTACCATGACAGCGCGGAGACCCCTCAGTAAAAGCGGATAACAAAATTTCACCAGCGCCGCAATCCACAGTGGCGCCGCACTCTCGTAGAAAGTCGATCCCCAAGATTACGTCGTGCGTGGAGCTAGCCAGAACAGCAAATTCCACCTTGAACACTCTGTGGCCTAAAGTTACACTCGCAACACACATCCCGACAGGGTACAGCGACTCCCCACTCACTGCACGGAATGTGGCACAGTTGTCCCAGCAAAACATCACTTTGGGTCCTAGCCGTGATTTAAAATTTAAACTCATAACCGAAACAGCTGCTCCGGTGTCTATCAAAGCCATCGTCGGAAGTCCGTCTACGAGGACGTGAACCTTGTTCTGCATCATCGAAACTGGTGGAGGCATGCGTGTGTGTTGTGACAAATGTTCGGCGACCTCACCTCCATCGGCCGCACCACCTAGTTTCCCGGCGGTGGGGAAGTGACACGGCGACCAGGCGATGGAGAACGGCGCCGGCGTGCAGTTGGGGGCGTCAAGCTTCGTACGGAGGCGGGCGAGTCGCTGCGGGTGTTCTGTCGGTAGTTGTTGCCCATGAACGTGTCACCACGGGAGTTCTGCTGGAAACTATTTCCGAAGTACGTGTCCCTTGTCCAGCGAGCACTACCGGGCCGATTGTTCCGTCGAGGAGACGCCGGCGGATTCTCGTAAAACCGTGGTTGTCCGCGACGGCGCTCAGGGCAGAATCGAGCCACGTGTCCACGGACACCGCACTGGAAGCACACAGGTGCCTCACGCAAATCACGAAACCTTCCACTAGGCTCTGTGTATTCGTGATGATCGTCCCACGATGACGCCATGGTACGTGGTTGGTTGAAGGCGTGCTGCGGGCCATCACGACGATGTAAGTCGTAGGTTGGTCGTTCCGGTGCTCGTGATCGAGGCGCATCGTCATGCCCCGTGGCATGAACGGACGCACACGTTGCGTCGTAAGGCAAATAGGCATCGCTGACGCGTGGTCTTGTCGCGGCGACAGCTTCACGTCGATCAAGTTCTTCGCGTACGATTTGTCGTATCGTTGACGCGAGATCGCAGGGTGGTATAGGACCGACGTCAACACTCGCAACGGTGGTGACGCTGGCGAGTCTACCAAACTTAGGTGTAATGCGCTTAGCCTTGAGAGTCTCAAACGTGCGACAATGTTTGATTACGTCGGCGACAGACTCCAAGGTGTCCTTTCCTATGAGGAAGTTGTAGACGTCCTCGGCAATCCCTTTCAGAAGATGTCCGACCTTGTCTTCTTCTTTCATGCGAGGGTCTACAGACTTGCACAATTTCAAGATTTCTTCAATGTAAATTGTGCAAGTCTCGCCTGGCACTTGAGCACGCTGCATCAAAGTCTGCTCAGAGCGCTTCTTCTTCAAAGATGGGTCCCCAAAGCAGCTCTTTACTTCATCCACGAAGTCTTCCCATGTGGCTAGAGTTTCTTCGTGGTTTTCAAACCACACGAGCGCCGTGCCTTCTAGAAACAATGGCACGTTGGTCAGCCGGGTGTCCGAATTCCAACGGTTGTATCGACTCACCCGACTGTAGTGGTTCAGCCACTCTTCAACGTCTTCTCCGACCTTTCCGGCGAAGGTCCGTGGCGCCATGTAATGTTGTCCACGTTGCGCCAGACGAAGTCAGCGCGTTGTCACCGTTAGGAACCGTGTCCATTGGAAGCGGTGGTAGTCCGGCCAGGCGGCGGCTTCGGCGTATTTTCAGATGTTGCGCTTCCGTGGTCGTTCGTCCTGGACTTCTCTTCGTTACCCAGCACCTCCACCAATACTGTTACGGAGAGATGCGTTTATTAATGAAATGATGGATGCGAGAGGCCTAGGGACCGATGATGTCACAGTCCGAACTCACGTCGTCTTCCTTCACTTTCAATCGTCCTCCCGTATCGTAGCAATATCTCTAGAGACAAAATATATGAATGATACAAAAAGTGGCGCCTGTAAAACGTTAGAGGGTTGTTCCCGTACCAGTGATGACTGCGGCTTGAGGCGTGCTCACTACCCTGTCGCATGGTCAGTGTGTCACATGTCACGCATTCAATCACATCCCATTCGTGAATAACTTTTCTGGTCCCTGCATGTGAGCATATAGGGTGCGTGTTAGTGTGTGTGGAATTAATTCGTGCTTGTTAGTGTGTGTGCTTAATTTTATTTTAAATAAGCTATAAGGAAATCGCAAAACCCCAGTGGGTCGCGTTCGCATCACGCAGTGTCTCCCAGGGCTCGGATGGATGAAGAAGCAGGGCAGCAGCAGCAGGCGCCGTATCTGGAAATAATCGCGAGGGAAAGGTAAGTCTCAGAGGTCGACGGGGCAGCCGATCGTGAAGGACCCGAGCTAATGAGGCGTCAGCTAGGGCTGGATACTGCAGAGAAGGGAAGCCACGATGTTCTTTCACGGAGAGGGGCGACAAAACGC